>NC_134809.1:46143796-46378032 GCF_046742065.1 Oratosquilla oratoria | reverse complement strand
ACCTGTTACTTTCAATAATCGTCATAATGCCTTTGGTCTTTTCCCACTCAATTCTGGACTCAAGAGGCCTTTCAATCCTTACAAACACCCTGCAAAATATTGAAAGAACCCACAATACAAGGTGTTCATAAATTTACCAATTAAAATAGTTTGCCATGGAAAATGTGGTAAGCAACAGAATTTCAAACAATACATATACCAACGGGATTTTTCCCCCTTACAAGGGATGGTAGGTAAAGTCATAAGGCATAAATCCACTCCCACCCATTTCATTCTCCCTACGTACATACTTCCACTCCCATTACACCATCCCTCCCTCCTTTTCTATGGCTCCTCCTGGATCAACAGGTCATTCCTTCTTGCATTTCGTCCCACTGCCCTGGGACAGAAGCAATGTAAGCAAGACAAAGCAAGGCCACTTCAATTTAATTGGTGACCCTCTTCTCTCTCCATCCCCTCATGAAGAAAAAGAGATGTGGAGAAATCCCTTTGGGCTGCATCAAAATATCATTCACCATACTCCCTCAAACACCCACCTCTATCCCCTACCCACTCCTTTCCATACATCATAGCATCATTCTATAACACAACCATTTTCAACCACTCAACCCTGATCTTTCTGTCCTTCTCCCTTCCTTCCTCAACAGACATTCCCCTCTTTCCTAATGCTCACTTTAACCCCATTCCTATCCATCTCATGTTTGGTCACCCCCTCATGTCCACTCCCTCCACCATTTTGCCTTCCACACCCTATTACTAAGCTTTTCTTTAACTCATTCTTTCCATGTGTCCAAACCTGTGGGTGTATAGCTATAAGGTGCCCCCGGCATGCAACAAGGGCACTGTAAAGGGTTGTACAGTTAGTGTTGTAGCATGGACCCTACTACCAGACACTTTCCCAGTACAAGGACTCTATTGTCATGGCCATTAGGCCTTCATCGATACGTGTTTTATGTGGCATCCTACTCTCCATTTGCATAAGGAGAATGATGCTGCCCCCACGTCAGTCTATACCAGTCTCCCATACAGAGAGCATCCAATGCTCACTCCTGTAACGCTTGTCACAAAAAGATTCAACCATTTGTCCCACCCCATGTTTCAGTTGCCCACACATAATGACAAACATGGCACAGTGAGTAGCATAATGCTTGCAACATGCAACAGTGAAATCATGGGGACAATACGTGGAATCGGTGGCAATGTAAAGTGAAGCAGAGCACTTGACCGGAACTATGAAGACCAATAGATGACAAGTGGAAATAAAACGCTGGGACTGTGAGGTGTCAGTGCAAATCACAGTGTGCATTAATGGGGGGACCAAACAAAAAATTGGTTGTTGATAGTGACGCTGCGCTTTGCACACGTAGTGGTGCAAAGAGGGCCCTCATCTCACTGTTTCTTCGCCCTTACCAGCCCTCAAATATCACCAGTGCATGGGACCCATTGCCCCTTATGCAGGCCGTTACGAAACAAGTAGGCCTTTTTCCTACTTCATCTGGCTCACCTCCGCAAAGTGGCCACCTCCGTGGAGCCCAGCTGACTTGCAAAGGCCTGTATCACCGGCATCTGCTCCACTTGTTGCAATTACGTCACCACAGGAGGTGGCGACGCCACTGCCGCCCACAGGAGGCATTGATGGTTACTGTCTCAGACACCCAGTAGGAACTGCACACATGCACCTACCATCATGGTGCCTTCTGGCCCGTCACCCTCCGCCACCTGTCAGCGCCCACGCCATGCTGCATGACAAGGTGTGGGCATCACAGGGATAGGCACTCTGCAGCTGCTAGGCACATTGGAGTGAATATCTGGAGCCAGCCTACCAGATGCTGCTCTTGGCACCAACAACACCAGTTCCGACCATATCTCACCCTTTGCCCCAGGGGACCACAATGCCACCATACAGTATTCATGGGAGGTCCTGAAACACCCCTCCTCTCCTTTGGCTTGGTCATTAGTCCCACTTGACGTTTCCGGAGCCTGTCCTCAGGCGATGACATATGCAAACAAGGCGCCAAGCTAACACTGCCCATACCGTTGGCTCCATCAGTCTGCCACTCACAAACTATTTCCTATGGGACTTTGGTGACTATGCTGGTCTCTAAGGACGGGGGGGTGGGGGGACTCCCTGTACACCGTCCCCCTAGGAAAGGATGATGGCAAAACAGACAAACCATCCCAATACTCCTTTGCCAACCCTATCTCCCAACTCCTTTTTTTTTTTCATTCCCACTCTCCTCACCTCCTCATTTTTCACACTATCCATTCTAGTAAACCCCTACCATTTTTCTCTGGCATTTCATCTTAAACACATTTAAAATCTTCCTCTCTTATTTTCCATGTTTCTGCCCCATACATTGCTATTGGCACAATTACTTCTTCATATAATCTCCTCTTAGCATCCATTCCCAAATGCCTATTTCTCATTACATTTTTTAATCCCCCAAGGCATTTACTCGCTTCTCTAAATTTACATTCTACCTCCACCTATAATCCTCCCTTTCCCACTACATTTGCACCCAAGTATCTAAAGCTATCCACTTCCTTCAGACTGTCTCCCATAATGTTCACTTCCAATTTGCTTGCCATATTCTCCCCTTGTATATCTTATCACCTTACTCACATTTATATTCAATTTCCTTCTTTCACACACCTTCCCAAACTCCGTCACTAACTTTCTTAATCCCTTCTCTGATCTTGCTACAAGCTCAGTGTCATCAGCAAACAACAACTGGGATATCTCCCACTTTTCTCCATTTTCTTTAACCATATCCAATCACTGGCCCATTACCCTTGTGTTTACCTCTCACACCACCCCATCCATGTATAAATTAAACAGCCGAGGCAACATAAGATATCACTGGCTCTATTACTCTCATAGAAACTCTTGACTACTCTTAAAAGTAGTCAAGCCTTTTTTAAATCCATAAAAGCCTAAAAAACATCCTAACCTTTTCCTAGTTTTCTCACATATCTGCCTTACCACAAAAATCTGATCCATGCAATCTCTACCTGTCCTAAACCCACACTGTTCCTCACCTATTACTCCATGTGTTCTTCTCCTAATCCTCTCAATCAAAACCCTCCCAACTACACTCAACAAACTGATCACTCTGAAACTACTTCACTCACACTTGTCAAGTGGAACTATACAGACACTATGGCACTCTACCCACTTTTAGACAAACATTAAACAGCCTCACCAGCCAGTCCACCATCACTGTACCTCCCTTTTTTTGACACTCCACATGACCCCCATCTAACCCAGGTGCCTTACCTGCTCTCATAATCTTAATAACGCTTTCACTTCATCTTTCCTTATTTCTCTTCAATTTTCCTCATTCATCACTGTCATTTTCTTAGTGCTTCCAACTGCAACTACCTTTTCTTCCCTAACCTCCTTCACATAAAGCAACTCCCCAAAATACTCTGCCCATCTTCCTCTTACTGCTGTCTCTTCCACTATCTTCTCTCCAACCACATCTTTTACCTTTTCTCTACTTGATTTGGCTCCTCTTCCTCTCTGAATTTCCTTCCAAAACATCTTTTTACTACTTTCAAACTTTTTCATACTCTTTCCCCATTTCACATGTGCTCTCCTTTTTGCCTTATTTATCTTATGCTTTACTTCTCTTTTCTTTGTACCTCTCATATAATTCTCTCATCCTATTTTGTAACCAGTCTGTGAATGATTGTTTCTTCTCTTCTACAACCTTCTTTGCTTCATCATCCCACCACTCACTACTTTTCCTCCAGTCCTCCTTGTTCCCCATTCCTCCTCCACTCCTAGGACAGTATGAGAAAGACAAGCTGGTTCTGACCAAAGCCAGGATACAAAATTTTATATGTAATTGGCAAGTTGTCAATTTTACCAATGGATTAAAAAGTGTAATGAAGGGACATTCCTTTTCTTTCTCATTTAAGCAGTTTACTCTAAGTACCTCCCTACTTTCTGTCCTTTTTCTTTCTCCATCTATCCTCCACTCTCAAATTACTTCCATCAAAAAATGATCTGATATCACCCACTCTCTCCCTTTAAAAAATGTACATCCAAAACTCTTCCTACTCTTCTCATGGTTACTACTATTTAGTCCATTAAAACCCCATCTACTACCTTTCCATCTACCACCCTCTCCCATGTGTACTTATGCTTGGCTTTCTTCCTAAACACCACCAAATAATAATAATAATAATAAAACACAATAGCTTATATAAAAGATTTATGTGCAATCATGGTAGAAGCAAGTAAGAAAAGCAACCAAACCTAAAGGTCCCATGGTATAGTGTGTAAGTACCTCAAATATGAAAAATGGAATAAGTTGTGTATAGACAATTCACTAGAATAGAGTTAACAAATCATTCATTCTCAAGGAGGAAGGAGGAGAAAATTTGTGGCTTTTACCTGAGCTACTTGTCCTTCGGCTTGGTCTTTTCCCTCTGCTTGGCCCACCTCTTTGCCTTCTTCAAACTTGGGCTTGCCTCCTGCTTCACTGATCATCTGTTCTGCATTCATTGTGTCAAACTCCTCCAAGAAAAAGTCTGGTATCAAAGTTTTACCTGTTGAAGGAAATTTTTCTTTATTCATACCTTTATTTGTTGAAAACATAGAGGAGTTAAGATGAGAGGGAAACAAATGGGAGTAATCATTGATTGCCTTAGATAATATGCAATACATACATATACAAGGCTTTTTTCCCTTACAAGGGAGGTAGCCAAAAAAACAAAGCCATAAAAACCACTCCCAACTATTCCATCCCCAACATACTCCACTACCATCCACCTCCTTCCCTCCCTCTTATCTTGGCACCTCCTGGATGATGGGTCATCCCTGCATCTTGTCCACTGCCCTGGGTCAGAAGCAGTGTCGCAAGACACAGCACATCCACAGCAAGGCCACTTCATTAAATCGGCAACCTCCCTTCTCCATCCCCTCATGCAGAATAGATGGGGAGAAATCCCTTCAGGCTGCGTCAATTTATTTCCCACACATACTCCCAGTCTGCTGCCCCCCATCCCCTACCCACTCCATCTCATGCATCACAGCATCATCCATACACAACCATTCTCCATTCACCTCTATCTTCTGTCCTCTCTTGTCTTTCCTCAACAGACATTCCCTTCTTTCCCAAAGCCCCTTTTACCCCCATTCATCCATCTCATCCTAGTTTGACCCCTCATGTTCAATCTTTCCATATCTGCCTTCCACACTTCTTTTATAGTCTTTCTTCACTCGTTCTTTCCATGTGTCTAATCCATCCCAATACTCTTTCATCAACCCTATCTCCCAACTCCCTTTCCACCCCCATTCTCTTCCTCACCTTCTCACTCTATCCAGCCTAGTAACCCCTATCATACTTCTCAGGCACCTCATCTCAAACACATTCAAACTCCTCCTCTCTTATGTTCCATGTTTCTGCCCTGTACAGTGCTGTTGGCACAATCACTCCTTCATACAATCTCCTCTTAGCATCCATTCCCAAATGTCTATTTCTCATTACACTTTTTAATCCCCTAAGGCACTGACTCGCTTCTCTCAACCTACATTCTACCTCCACCTCCAGTCCTCCCTTTCCCACCATATTCACAATACTCCCATAGTGCCTTCCTGTCTACCCTGTCATAAGCCTTTTCCAGGGAGGGAGGGTGGAGGGGTGTGGAGTGTTTTCGGGGATGGAATGGGTGGGAATGATTTTATGCCTTTTCCTTTTTGGCTACCTCCCTAGTAAGGGGGAAAAAGCCTTGGTATATGTATGTATGTATAATAGCCCAAAAAAACATCCTTACCTTTTCCTAAAGCTTTCTCACATATATGTCTTAACACAAAAATCTGATCTACACAACCCCTACCTGTCCTAAACCCACACTGTTCCTTACCAATTACTCCCTCTGTTCCACTCAATCAAGGACCCTCCCATAAGCTTTCACAACTACACAACATACACTCTATAAAGGATTTGTGGGAAAACCCAGTTTCGGCTGTGGCATTCCTTGGGGAGACGGGACTGCTCGGACAGACAGTCTAGGGAACGACAACAACAACTACACTTAAACTGATCCCTCTGAAACTATACTCACATTTGTCCCCCTTTACCCTCTCTTAAACAAACATTAAATAACCTCACCAGCCAGTCCACCATCACTGTACCTCCTTTTTTCAGACATTCTGCATGACATCCATCCAACCCAGGTGTCTTACCTGCTCTCATCCTCTTAACAACTGCTTTCACTTCATCTTTCATTATTTCTCCTCCATTTTCCTCAGTCATCATGGTCATTTTCTTAGCACTTCACATCTGCTCTCCTTTTTGCCTCCTTTACCTTATGCTTTACTCTCGTCTCTTTACTTTGTACCTCTCATATGATTCCCTCGTCCTATTTTGTAACCAATCTGTGAAAGCTCACTTCTTCTCTTCTACACCCTTCTTTGCTTCCTCATCCCACCACTCACTACTCTTCCTTTTATTTCCTCCCATCCTTTGTTCCACACATAATCTTTGCACACCTTATGACTCCCTCCTTGAATCATCCCCATTCCTCCTCTACTCCTAGTTCTAATCTATCCTTCACTCCCTCCCACTCCTCTCTCAGCTTCTTATTGTACTCCTCCTTTTCTTTCTCATTTAAGCAGTTCACTCTAAGCACTTCCTTACCTTCTGTTGTTTTCCTCTTTCTCCATCGATCCTCCACTCTCAACTTACCTTACCAAAAAATTATCTGATATTCCCCCACTCTCTCCCCTTAGAACATACATCCTTTACTCTTCCTACTATACTCCTGGTTACCAATATATAGTTCATTAATGCTCTATCTATCACCCTTTCCCATGTGTATTTATGATTTCTTCCTAAACACTGTATTTGCTATCATTAACTCTCAAGACACATCTCCACCATCAACTCTCAATTATGATTTTTTCTGGAACTCCACAATTCCCAACCACTCTGTCTATTAGTTCATTTCCTACCCTATCATTAAGGTCTCTTAATACTATGCACTTGTTTAAATCTATCCAAAAAGCCTCCCTTTCTTCTACATTCTTCTCACTACCAGGCCCATATGCACTTACAAAAACCCACATCTCCCTTCCCTGTTTCACCCTCATCCACATTAACCTTAACTCCTTCACTCCGGGGCACATCGCACGACTAGCAGCATTAGCTGCCAGATGTGCGATGTTGCGTCATAATAATCACATTATAAAAAATAAAATCGCTGCTCAATCGCTCGTTCTCTTTCACCTGTGAATTTTGATAACCATAGAAAATATGATGAAGCCAGTTTAGAGAGAATGAGGGTCACGCAGGTATGACTACAATAAATATAATCAAGACGCCGATGTCGGCATCATCGTGTACCCACTTGCTCCTCATGACGCCTATGTAGGCGTCACCGTATGGAAGTGGTTAAAAAAAACCTCCTTCCACTCCATTACACATTTACCTATCTCTTCACTTCCTAGTATAGCCACCCCTTCTCTCCCTCCTTCTCTCTTCACTCCTGAGAACCTCCCAACTACACTCCCATACTCACACATGCCCCTCCCTCAACTTAGATTCACCCAATTTTTCTTCTCATAAACATACTGCCTATCTCTTCCCTTTTACTATCATCTGTACCACATCCATGCACATTAAAAGACCCAAACCTTAGGGTACTGGTTGGAAAACTCCCCTGACCCTCTTATGCCTTACTCTTTTTAGGAATATCCCCTTTGGGGTATGACTCAAGTGGGAAGACTTGGTGGCAGTATTATTTGTCCTCCACCACAGGGTTAGGGAGAAAGAAAGAGAGAAAGAGAGAGAGAGAGAAAAAAAAAAAGAAAAAAAAAAAAAGGGGTATGGGGACAGCATAACGGAGGGGTAGCCGCAGTATAATAAAGTATCATAATTTCTTTATGAACAGAAATTTCCTCTATCACAGACAAAATGATGTGTGACCCTTGTCCATAGAGGCACTCCATATAGACCCTAAAGTATCAGCTGCATGCTACTTTACCACAATAACATGCAGCTAATAACCCAGACAGGGTAAGCAATACAAAATGTAAAATAAAAAGTCCTCCCTAACATACATTATAACAACCTAACTTGACAGTTACAAGAGATATCAATTTGAACTTGAAAATTAATCTTAATCTATACAAGAAAAAACCCACCTGGCTCTACAGCATAATGATCAAAGTCTGTGATGCCTTCAGCTCTAAGAACTGTTTCATCAACTGCAAAGTTCCCCGTGTAGCTATGGGAGTCTTTACAGAGGATTACATATGCTGCATCTGCCATGATTTCAGGTTTACGACACTGGCTTCCCACCTCTTTTCCACCAAGCATCTCCATGGCAGCAGTGATGATAGCTGTTTAAAAAAGAATAAACAAAATAAAAATAAAATTATTATCTACTTAAAGGCTTGATGCCATTTGATATCACAATCTTATCAGAGAGGGCTAGGGCAGTACTTCCTTACAAAAGACTTTTTGAATTGGAAATTAATGCATCTATTTCATGGTATAACTTAACATATGCCTACATCTCAAGATACTAACAAGAACACGTCCCTTCAGGCTGCATACATTTCTCACCCATTCACAACCAGTCTCCACTAACACTTAACTCTTCCACTCTCCCTCCCCTGCTCAAGACATTCCTCTTGCACTCAATATCCCTTTCCCTCAATCCATTCACCTCTGCCTTCTATACTCATTTTGCTAGTCTTTCTTCATTCGTTCTGTCCACATGCCCAAACCATCCCAGCATTCTTTGATCCACTGCATCTCCTAGGTGCCTCACCTGATTTCTCTATTCACCATTGTAAACCCTACCACACTTCTTAAAGATCCACCTCAAACACATTTAGGCTCCTTCCTGCCTCATTGAAATTCCAAGTCTCTGTTCCATACAGTGTCATCAGCACAATCCCCCCCTCATAGTCTTCTCTTTGGGTTCATCTGTAGATACCTATTTCTCATGACACTTCATTATAGCCCCCTCCTTGCTCTAGAATTCATCTTCACACTGAATCCTCCTTTCCCTGCTACATGTGGCCCTAAGCAATTCTTGCAGCCCCTTTTAAACTTGCCAATTCACTGTCACCCTTGTACATCTTATTGCCATAAATTTGCCCAGATTTACTTTCAACTTTCTTCTTTCATATACCCTCCCAAACTCTGACACTGCTTCATTCCCTCTTCTGATCAAGCTAGAAGTAGTGTCACCTACAAACTATTGGTTTACTTCCCACCTCTTTCCAATTTCACTAGCTCTAAATTCTTACTCATCATCATTGCACCTACCTCCTACACCACCCCTTCCATGCAACATTGAACAATCATGGTAACATTACAAAACCCTGATGCAGCCCTATCTTTGCCTCAAACCAATGGCTCTCTCCATTCTCTACCCTCACACAAGGTCTACTTTCATGTAAAAAAAAATTGACTGCCCTCAACAGATATCTTCCTATTCCATACATCCTTAACACATCCCATAATGCCTTTCTGTCAACACTGTTACATCCCTTCTCCAAATCCATAAAACCCAAGAAGATATCCTTATTCCTTACTTAAACTTCTTGTACATCTGCCTTACAATGAAATATAATTAGGAAAATACACAACACCTGTCTTTGGCCACAGTGCATTAGCAGCAATTCCATCTTGTCGGAATTCTTCAGCCATACCAAGCACACACATGGACATCCCATATTTGGCCATAGTGTATGCTACATGATCCTTAAACCAGCGTGGTGACATGCTCAAAGGTGGTGATATATTGAGGATGTGAGGGTTGATACTCTTCAGTAAGTGAGGCACACACAATTTGGACCTGCAAAAACACTATATAAATGACCAGTTCATAAGAAATAGAACTAAACAGCCTATAGTGGGTTATAATAATAATCATTGCCTTGAACATTACTATATGAAAACCTGCAGCACCATAGCAATTAGGAATAGTCCTTGGGCTCTCCCATTCATCCCTATAGGAGGAAAATTTGGACAGTAGTCTGCATTGCATTAGTGAGACTGTATGCCACTGCCTCTTAGTAGTAGTAGTTAGAGGGGACTAGTCACAACATGACCGTTCTCCTTGTGTAAACAGGTGGAGAGAAGCACAGTCCAGAGACCAAGGCTTCTCATGGCTACATGTCCAGATGGAGGCTAAGATGTCAATGGGTCTTGGAGAGAGGTGGCAGAGGGCAAGGAAATGTTTGACCAAGTGCAAGTATACACTGATGATCCCTTTGAAACGGTTGCCAGAACAAACAACATCCACTCTAGGCATCAACATGTGGAGCCTGTAAGTAGCTATGTCACAGAGGAAGATGAATGTCCACACTGCACAGTCTATAACACCCTTTATATGTCATATATATTCATCAGACTTCTCTGAAGTCCATACTCTTTCCCTACCTCTACCCACAGGTGTAACTCCAAGGGTCCAGAACCTTGATCAACTTGTGGTCTATTGCTGGTCACCTGGAAGCGGTGGGTACCCTGCATGAGACCTGAGGCAATGGACTGTTGGACTAACATCCACTCCATTTCTGAGTGTGGGGGAAAAGAATAGTGCCACCGAGATTTTCCCACTTGAGTCAGAAAAGGCAACAAAAATGGGATGGGGATAAGACTAGGCATCCTACTCTCTGTAGCCCCTTTGGGGCTACACAATGTCTAAAAAAGGGAGATACAGTGATGGTGGACTGGCTGGTGAGGTTTAATGTTTGTCTAAAAGAGGGTAGAGTGCTGGAGGACAGGAGGAGTGCCTGTATAGTTCCACTTTACAAGGGAAAAGGGGACAAGTGTGAGTGTAGTGGTTTCAGAGGGATCAGTTTGTTAAGTGTAGTTCGGATGGCTTATGGTAGGGTTTTGATTGAGATGATCAGGAGAGGAACAGAGGGAATAATTGGTGAGGAACAGTGTGGGTTTTGGGCATGTAGGGGTTGCACTGATAAGACTTTTGTGGTAAGGCAGATATGTTATGGTTATGGTATGATATTTAGGCCAGTGGCCAGGCACTGGGACCAAGGAGGTCATTCAGCGCCGTCATGACCGATTGGTGAAGAGTGGGTAAAAGATTAAAATTTGATAAAATTATAAAATCATTAAATTTGGTTAAAAAATGAATAGATAAAAAGTAGAAGTTGTTTTGATAGAGATCTAAATTTCATTGAAAATATTTGTTTCTTTTAAAAACCCAAAAAGTTTATCAATATCAGCTTCCTCACACAAAATCTCTTTAAGAAAGGCAGATATGTTAGA
Source organism: Oratosquilla oratoria (assembly GCF_046742065.1). Classification (NCBI taxonomy): domain Eukaryota; kingdom Metazoa; phylum Arthropoda; class Malacostraca; order Stomatopoda; family Squillidae; genus Oratosquilla; species Oratosquilla oratoria. Next base: position 46,366,774 of record NC_134809.1, on the reverse strand, counting down.
AAGCTGTATAAAAGGGTAAGGATAGTTTTTGGGCCTTTGTGGTTTTGGAAAATGGTTACAATAGGGTAGACAGGAAGACACTGTAGGAGGTATTGCAAATATATGGGATAAAAGGAAAGCTGTTAAGAGCAGTCAAGAGTCTTTATGAGAGTAGAGCCTGTGTTAGAATTAGAAATGGAGAGTGAGTGGTTTGAGGTAAAGGTGGGATTTCACCAGGGATGTGTTATGTCGCCATGGCTGTTCAATTTATACATGGATGGGGTGGTGTGAGAGGTAAACACAAGGGTAATGGGTTGGGGATTGGAGATGGTTCAAGAAAATGGAAAAAAAAAATGGAAGATAAGTCAGTTGTTGTTTGCTGATAACACTGTGCATGTGGCAGGATCTGAGGAGGAATTAAGGAAGTTAGTGAGAGTTTGGGAGTGTGTGTGAAAGAAGGAAGTTGAAGATAAATGTGGGTAAAAGAAAGGAAATGTGATGTACAAGGGGAGAATGTGGCAGCAACTTGGAAGAGAGTATTAAGGGAGAGAGACTGGAGGAAGTGGATAGCTTCAGATACTTGGGAGCAAATGTGGTGGGAAAAGGAATGGAGGTAGAATGTAGATTGAGAGAAGCAAGTAAATGCCTTGGTGGATTAAAAAGTGTAATGAGAAATAGACATTTGAGAATGCATGCTAATATGAGATAGTATGAAGGAGTGGTTGTGCTGACAGCATTGTATAGGCCAGAAACATGGAACATAAGAGAGGAAGAGAGGAAGAATTTAAATGTTTTGAGATGAAATGCCTGAGAATTATGGCAGGGGTTACTAGGCTGGATAGAGTGAGGAACAAGGAGGTGAGGAAGAGAGCAAGGGTAGAAAGGGAGTTGGGAGATGGGGTTGATGAAAGAGTATTGGGATGATTTGGACACATGGAGAATGAGTGAAGAAAGATTAGTAAAAGAGGTGTGGAAGGCAGAGGAAGGGGGAGTGAGCATGAGGGGGCAACCAAGGATGAGATGGATGGATTGAATGGATGGGGGTTAATGCGAGTGGAGTATGTGGGGATGGAATGGGTAGGAGTGGATTTTATGTCAGTTTTTGGCTACCTCCCTTGTAAGGGGGGAAAAGCCATTAGTATATGTATGTGTAGATCAATTGTATCATGAACAGGAAGACTATCACATGCACTGTGTTATGCCCTAGTGTGAATATAATAAAACATTTCATGTCTGTCATTGTCAACAACCTTGTGTGAATATTCAAATCTTGTGTGTATAGTCTATATATATATTATCTCTTATGTATGCATATATGTAATGCGTTGCATATTGTGTTGAAGGATATTTAATGTCATCTAATAATGATGTGCATTGTGGGGTGGTGTGTGATGGTGTGAAGTGAGAGAGAGGGGAGTTGTAAAAAATAGATTCAATTCAATGTTCCAAACGTCCTACTTGAATGTCTGAAATATGTCCTATACTGGGGTGCCTGACACACTGTTTAGGTGTGCAGTTGGTGATATAATCAAGAAAAGGGATATAAGGTAATGCAAGATGCTTTTGTGAAAGGATGAAATATATAGTCAACCAAGGAGGAAGTGGCTCCCTCCTCTATCAGCCAGTAAATGTTCTTTGCCAGCTCTGGCTGACCAGTTGTCAGGACTCTCTTCATGACTACACAATGAATGTGTATGTTCTTCTCCAGTCACCAGTTGATTAGTCATCAGGACTCTCTTCATAACTACACAATGCCTGTGTATGTTCTTCTCTAGATCCCACACAACTAAAGCCATCAGGACTCTCTTCATAACTGCATGATACCTGTGTATATTCTTCTCCAGTCCCTGGCTAGCTAGAGTCATTAGGACTCTCTTCACAACTACACAATGCCTGTGTATGTTCTTCTCTATTCCCTGGCTGAATAGAATCGTCATGACTTTCTTCACCACTACATGATGCCTGTGTATGTTCTTCCCCAGTCCCCAGCCAAATAGAGTCATCAGGACTCTCTTCACAACTACACGATGCCTGTGTGTTCTCCAGTCCCCAGTTGACTAGAATTACCAGAACTCTCTACATGCATACCCAACACCTCTACCTGTTAATCACTCCCTCGCTGAATACCTTTGTCTACCTCTCTATATACCAAGAGCTTCTTTCTCCCTTATAAGGAAGGTAGCTAATATAGCACACACCTATTCCCACCCATTTCCTTCCGTTTTGGACTGCATCAAAATATCATTCACACATAAGCACCCCCTTCCTTACATAACAGTATTATCCATACAGAGTAATTATCCACTCATCCCTACCTCATGCCTTCTCCCTTGCTTAACAGACGTTCCTCTCTTACTCAATGCCCCCTTCACCCCATCCATCTCATCCTCAGTCGTACTCTCAAGTTCATTCCCTCCACCTCTGCCTTCCACACCTTTTTTACTAATCTCTCATCACTCATTCTTTCCATGTATCCAAAACATCCCAATAATCTTTCATTAGCCCTATCTATCATCTCCTTTTCCACTCCCATTTTTGTGATGGTAATTAAATAATTATTTGGTGTTTCAATATTTCATGGTAATAAATTTTTCTGTTGACAATTCCAATTTTTCATCCTTCCTCTGACTTTGATAAGAATACAAGTCATACATTTCCAGCTTGGTATATGGTGAGAATTTCCTACCAGGTACATGAGATAGATGTATATCAGAGGGACGTGATACACTGCATAAGCAGTGGGTGGAATACATAGCTACAAGGTTTATGCTGTACCATATTCATACAGGGTGAGGCATAAGTAATGCCCTTTTTACTTTTTAATCTTATAATGTATATTTTCTTTAATTAATTGCTAAATTTATATTTTTTCAGATATTTTATACAACCATGAGATAAAAAAGGAACAGTGAGTAAAAGCTATTCAATTGTACTATCAAAACAAAATGGTGCTGAAACTGCAAGATTGTTATCAGTTGAATTTAACATCCCAAGGGTGCAAAGCCAAAATATCACAAGCTTGATTAGAAAATTTGAATCCACAGGAAGTGTAAGTGATGCTCAAAGAGCGGGCAGGCCAATTGTTGCAACAAGCTTAGTAAAGTCCAATGAACTACAAGAATCGTTGTTGCGTTCTCCTAAAAAATCCAGTAGGCGTCTTTCTGCAGAGTTAGCAATAAGTGATAGGAGTGTTCGCACTTCCCCATTATGGGATAAGAGTTAGGGAATGGTTAAATGAAAATTTTGAAGGTAGATGGAAAGGACGAAGAGGACCAATTGAATGGTCACCACGATCACCAGACCTAACACCACCGAATTTTTTTTGTGGGGTGTATTGAAAGATCAGGTTTACAATCTTAAGCCAAAAACAATTCCAGAATTAAAGAATGCAATTTCAGAAAAATTTCATGAAATTACCATTGAAGTGTGTCAAAAAGTTTGTAAAAGTGTTGCTGGTAGAGTTCAAAATTGTATGGAGCATGAAGGGGAACATTTTGAACATCTCAAATAAATGACTAATTTTTAAATGTCCACAGCTTTTGTAACTTTTATCTTTTTTTTTTTTCAAAGTTGGCTTGATTTTATTTGTATTGACCATTATTGAACCCAATAAGCATTCTATTAATTTTGCTAATATATCATATTAATCTATTAACCTGTGGAATACATTCATGTTAAAAAAAATAAAGGATAGTTAAAAAGGTTTTAATTTTGTTTCACTTAAACAAAGGGCATTACTTATGCCACACCCTGTATGATACACACTTCCTTTCATTCAAGAAAATTTTCCATTCAGAAGAAATGCTCTCTCATGATTTATTAATACGAACTTAAAATAGTGATGATTTGTGTATTAAAGTAATCAATCAATCCATCACCTTGGCCATTCTTGCAGGAAACCTACAGTCTCCTGGTAACTGGCAATGGTCTCCAGCCTGGCTCACATATCATTCAAGAAGGCTATGTTGTGCTGCTGTCTGGACAGGGAGTGAACAGCATATTGAACCAAATTTAGCATATCTAAGAAAATTGTGTGGAGAGGTGTAGATAGAATGTAGGTAGACAGAAGCAAGTAAATGCCTTGGGGGATTGAAAACTGTAATGACAAATAGACATTTAGGAATGGATACTAAGAATAGATTGTATGAAGGAACATAGGAGAGGAAGCGTTTAAATATGTTTGAGATGAAACGTCTTAGAAGTATAGTAGGGGTTATTAGGCTGGATGGAGTGAGAAATGAGGAGGTGAGAAGGAGAGCAGGGGTGGAAAAGGAGTTGGGAGATGGGGTAGATGAAAGTACTAGGATGGTTTTGATGCATGGAAAGGACGAGTGAAAAAAGATTAGTAAATGAAGTCTGGAAGGTAGAGATGGATGGAGTGAACAGGCGGGGGCAACTGAGGCTGAGATGGATGGGGTAAAAGGGGTGTTGAGGAAGGAAGGGAAAAGACAGAAGAAAGGGGAGAGTGGAGAAGGGTTGTGTATGGATGATGCTTTTTTTTCTGCACAAGGGGATGAAGGGGGGGAGAAGTCACCAATTAAATGAAATGGCCTTGCTGTGTCTTGCTGCAATGCTTCTGACCCAGATCAATGATCAAGATGGAGGGATGACCCAACATCCATGAGGAGCCAAGAAAAGATGGAGGGAGTAGGAGCGGAGTGGGTGGGAATGAAATGGATGAGGATGGAATTATGCCTTTTGACCTTGGCTACCTCCCTTATAAGTGGGAAAAAAGATTACAAAGGATTAAAAAGGCAGAGCAGGCCAACAGGAGACCTTTTGGTCCATAACTAGTTCGGATGCAAAAAAAAAATATATAATAATGATAAAAAAAATAAAATAAGATAAAATAAAAATTATAATAATATAAATATAGTGAGTCCTCATTATATGGTACATATGCGTTCCTGAAAACCTTACCGCAAATTTAAATTACTGTATACTGAACCCAAGTTTTGACTTATGGCAGACGTACCTTCACCTTCTCCCAGCTCTTTCCTCTTCAAAATATCTAATTTTACCTCCAAAACACGAGTGGATACCGTATCTGTGAATTTTTCTTACCGTAAATAGAAATGAGGGTAGTAATTACCAAATACCGTAACTGTGAATTTACCGGATAAAGCATTACCGTATAAGGAGGACTCACTGTAATAAATAAAATAATTAAATGCATAGGTATAGTTGGATAATAATCAAACATGTAAATACAGTCGAACCTCGAAAGCCCGGACTAATTGGGGGAAAGGGTGGTCCGGTCATGCCAAAAGTCCGGTCATCGAAAATATCGCCCTAACACCCGTAGATTTCCATTCCGGTATACGTATAGGTAATGTATGATATGGCATAGAAACACATAAGAATAATACTCTAACACTGTAATAATAACAATACTGTAATAATAATGCTATAATACTAATAATTCTGTAATAACAACTGTAATACAGGCATGTAAATGTACTGTATATACAGTGTACTGTACTCTATTTTTTATTCCGTACACTGTAAATATCGGAAGGTATGCATGCGGGACAGTGGCGGCAGCCAGGGTTGCCGCGTTTTCTACACTGCCATGTAGAATGGGAGTGTTGCCATACCGGAGCATACATTTTTCTCGGGCGTGTGCAGACATTCATAGCAAGATATACTTGTCAAACTTTGACAAAATACTGGTTCTAGTTTTTTCTTATTCTTGAATGTATGTAAGGCCCCCATGCCCTAACATATTCAGTAAGATATAATTTTTTTTATATTATTATCGCTAAAAGAAAGCCGAAACTTTAGCGTAGAATTTTTTTCTACATGGTAAAAACATATCTTTTGGGGTATAATATTTTATAAGTAACACAATTACCAATAAAAGTAATTTTGATGTACCATTTATTATTTGATAACTGGTTCTATGATTTTTAAACAAAAGTTTGAGTTTTTGAATGTTTTTAACAGCCCGCTGATATGTAGAAAAAAAATTCCTCATGTCCTTGTGCAGTTGCCACATGCCGCTATTTTACTACGTTTTGGTACAAAATTCTATGAAATGGTAGCCCTAGTGGCGGCTTGACTGGGCAGGGTTTGAGTACACATGTACGGCCGTCGCTGCCACCTACCGGACAAATAGGGAACTTTGCTTGAAAAGTCGGCCCTTTGTTCATTTTGACCGGTCATATGAGGGTCCAGGCTTTCGAGGTTCGACTATAGTAAATAATAATAAATTGGCAGATAAATAATAATTAATGGAAATCAAGCAAATAATAAACAGACAAACAATAACAAACAAATAATATAAAATAAATGTGTATACATTGTGACAAATGTGAATAGGAGGTAAAGGGAACATGGGTTGAGTTAAATACTTTTATTCCTGACTAGTTTTGAATGAGTGGCTTCTTCAGAGAAGAAGCCACTCAGGCGAAACTAGTCAGGAATAAAAGTATTTCCCTCAGCCTGTGTTCCCTTTACCTCCTATCCACATAAAATAAATGGCAGTCATTACACCATCTTGCTTAGATGTTTATCTAAATGAATCTTAAAGCTTCGAACTGAACTACATTGCACTGCCTCTGCAGGAAGTCTATTCCATTAATCAACTGCATGACTGGCAAAGTTGTTTCTACCCACTTCCAAATTAAATCTATTTCCTGACAGTTTGAGACCATTATTTCTCATTCAGTGTAAAAATTCACATATCTGTAAAATAGTTTACGTTGATCTTTGCATTTTGCTATTATATCTTTTTCATAGTTTCTTTTTTCCTCTCTTCGTATGTCTACGTATTCAGTTCTCAGTTTAACCCCTTCCATACGGTGCCGCACAAGTAGGCATCATGGGGAGCGAGTGTATTCGCGAGGCTGCCATATCGGCGTCTTGATTATATTTATTGTAGTCGCCCCTCCATAATGACATTCTTTCTAATTCTTTTGTAATCGTATTTTCTATGGTTATCAAAATTCACGGGTGAAGAGAGAACGATCAATATAAGCGGTGACTATATTTTATGATGCGAGTATTATTACGACACGTCGTACGGCTGGCATTGGCTGCTGCCACCGAGATCTAAGTCCATGACGCCTACGTGTGCGGCACCGTATGGAAGGGGTTAATGTATGTTTGCCATTTAGCCTTTTTTTGGCTCTTCCATCTTTTCCAAGCTTTGTCTCTTCTATCTTTGTCTCTTTTATCTTTGTGGGCTCTTTTACATGCTGAACTAAGTAATTGTCACCAAGAAAATCTATCAAGTGACTACTTATATGGCCATGTTCAAGGGTCATCCAATCAATGTCAGTAAAATTGAAATCACCCATTATCAATAAGTCCTGGTTACAAAACCTAGACAGTTCTTGAAACAACAGTTTATCATCTGCTAATGATAATTTTTTTGGCCTATATATTACATCTACATTCATTTTTTGTCCATTTGTTTGGGTTAATTCTACCCACAAACTATCATATGTATCTTGTTTTACTTTCTCTAAAACACAGGCATGAACATTGTTTTTAATGTACAAGAGAAGACCCCCACCTTTCTTGTGGTTTCTGTTCTGATGAAAGTGTTTAAATCCAGCAATATTAAATCCAGTTTCAAACTCTTTACCATTTAACCATGCTATGAGCATTAAAGTACATGGTATTAAGAAACTCATGATTATTTCTTTTTGAAACATTTTGTATTTCAACATCATACCTTACATTATGATTTTGTTCTTTATTGACACATTGCTCTATATTAAGATTTGGTCCTTCATTGACATTCAATGCCTCATGGACATTTGCCCCATCACAGAGATCTGGTCCCTCATGATCATTCTATCTCCTATGTACACTTTTCCCCCCTATGTCACCGCATTCCACACCAGCCACCTGTTGTTTACTGACATTCTGTCCAGCATCCCTTCCTAAAATTATATACTGTCCTCCACTGACATTATATCCTACCATGATATTTTGTCCTCCACTATCACAAATTCCTAAAAAAGTAAAGGCATAAGAGGGTCTGGGAGTTTTCTAACCAGTACCCTAAGGTTTGGGTCTTTTAATGTGCATGGATGTGGTACAGATGAGAGTAAAAGGGAAGAGATAGGCAGTATGTTTGTGAGGAGAAAGATGGATGTGCTGGCTTTGAGTGAAACTAAAATGAAAGGAAGAGGCGAGTGTGAGTTTGGGAGTGTAGTTGGGAGGTTCTCAGGAGTGAAGAGGGGATGAGGGAGAGAAGGGGTGGCTATACTAGTAAGTGAAGAGATAGGTAAGCATGTAGTGGAGTGGAAGGAGGTTTCTTCAAGGTTGATGTGGATGAAGGTGAAGCTGGGAAGGGAGATGTGGGTTTTTGTAAGTGCGTATGGGCCTGGTAGTGAGAAGAGCATAGAGGAAAGGGAGGCTTTTTGGGTAGATTTAAATGAGTGCATAGGGGGATTAGGGAGAAATGTCAATGTAGTTGAATTGGGAGACCTTAATGCTAGGGTAGGAAACAAACCAATAGACAGAGTGATTGGGAAGTATGGAGTTCCAGGTAAAAATTGTAGTGGAGAATTGATGGTAGAGATGTATCTTGAGAGTTGATGATAGCAAATAGTGTTTAGAAAGAAAGTCAAGCATAAATACACATGGGAGAGAGTGGTGGAGGGAAGTGTGGCAGATAGAGCGTTAATGGACTATATAGTGGTGACCAGGGGAGAGAGTGGGGGAATATCGGATCATTTTCTGGAAGGTAAATTGAGTAGAGAATACGTGGAGAAAGAGGAAAATGGCAGAAGGTAGGGAGGTACTCGGAGTGAACTGCTTAAATGAGAAAGAAAAGGAGAGGGAGTATAAAAAGAAGCTGAGAGAGGAGTGGGAGGGAGTGAAGGATAGATTAGAACTAGGAGTGGAGGAGGAATGGGGATGATTGAAGGAGGGAATCATAAGGTGTGCAAAGATGTTGTGTGGAACAAGGAGGGTGGGAGGAAATAGAAGGAAGGGTAGTGAGTGGTGGGATGAGAAAGCAAAGAAGGATGTAGAAGAGAAGCAAGCTTTCATAGATTGACTACAAAATAGGACGAGGGAATCGTATGAGAGGTACGAAGTAAAGAGAAGGGAAGTTAAGCATAAGATAAAGGAAGCAAAGAGGAGAGCAGATGTGAGATGGGGTAAGAGTATGACAAAAAAAATTGAAAGTAATAAAAAGATGTTTTGGAAGGAAATAAAGAGAGGAAGGGGAGGTGAATCAAGTAAAGAAGAAAAGGTAAAAGGTGGAGATGGAGAGATGATAATGGAAGAGAAAGCAGAGAGAAGGTGGGCAGAGTATTTTAGGAAGTTGCTAAATATGAAGGAGGATAGCGAGGGAAAGGTAGTTGCAGTGGGAAGCGCTAAGAAAATGAGAATGATGAGTGAGGAAAATGGAGGAGAAACAGGGAAAGATGAAGTGAAAGCAGCTGTTAAGATGATAAGAGCAGGTAAGGCACCTGGGTTGGATGGATGCCATGCAGAATGTCTAAAGAAAGGAGATACAGTTATGGTGGACTGGCTGGTAAGGTTATTTAATGTTTGTTTAAGAAGTGCCAAGATAAGAGGGAGGGAGGAGGTGGAGGGGAGTGGAATATATAGGAAATAGAATGGGTGGGAGCGGTTTCTTTACCTTTTTCATTTTGGCTACCCCCCATGTAGGGGGAAAAAGCCTTTGGTATATGTATGTATGTATGTTTAAGAGAGGGTAGAATGTTGGAGGACTGGAGGAGTGCCTGTATCGTTCCGCTTTACAAGGGAAAGGGGAACAAGTGTGAGTGTAGTAGTTTCAGAGGGATCAGCTTGAGTGTAGTTGGGAAGGCTTATGGGAGGGTCTTGATTAAGATGATTAGGAGAGGATCAGAGGGAGTAATTGGTGAGGAAGAGTGTGGTTTTAGGACAGGCAGGGGTTGTGTAGATCAGATTTTTGTGGTAAAACAGATATGTGAAAAAGCTATAGGAAAAGGTAAGGATGTTTTTTGGGCTTTTATGGATTTGGAAAAGGCTTATGACAGGGTAGACAGGAAGGCACTGTGGGAGGTACTGCAGATATAAGGGATAGGAGGAAAGCTGTTAAGAGCAGTCAAGAGTTTTTATGAAAGTAGTAGAGCTTGTGTTAGGATTAGAAATGGAGAGCGAGTGGTTTGAGGTAAAGGTGGGACTTCATCAGAGATGTGTTATGTTGCCCTGGCTGTTCAATCTATGCATGGATGGGGTGGTGCGAGAGGTGAATGCAAGGGGGGTGGGTCAGGGGTTGGAGATGGTTAAAGAAAATGGAGAAAAGTGGGAAATGGGCCAGTTGTTTGCTGACGACACTGCACTTGTGGCAGGATCTGAGGAGGGATTGAGGAAGTTAGTGACAGAGTTTGAGAAGGTGTGTGAAAGAAGGAGGCTGAAGATAAATGTGGGCAAAAGTAAGGTGATGAGATGTACAAGGGGAGAGAGTGACAGCAGGCTGGGAGTGAGCATTTAGGGAGAGAGACTGGAGGAAGTGGATAGTTTTAGATACTTGGGTGTGAATGTGGCAGGAAAGGGAGTGGGGGTGGAGGTAGAATGTAGATTGAGAGAAGTGAGTAAATGCCTTGGTGGATTAAAAAGTGTAATGAGAAATAGACACCTGGGAATGGATGCTAAGAGGAGGTTATATGAAGGAGTCATTGTGCCGACAGCAATGTGCGAGGTGGAAGCATGGAACATAAGAGAGGAAGAGAGAAGGAGTTTGAATGTGTTTGCGATGAGATGTCTGAGAAGTATGATAAGGGTTATTAGGCTGGACAGAGTGAGAAATGAGGTGGTGAGGAGAACTGGGGTGGAAAGTGAGTTGGGAGATAGGGTTGATGAAAGAGTATTAGGATGGTTTGGACACATGGAAAGAATGAGTTAAGAAAGATTAGTAAAAGAGGTGTGGAAGGCAGAGGTGGAAGGTGTGAATATGAGGGGGCATCCTAGGATGAGATGGATGGATGGGGTAAAAGGGGCATTACAAAAGAGAGGAATGTCTGTTGAGGAAGGACGGGAGAGGACAGAATATGGGGGTGAATGGAGAGGGGTTGTGTGTGGATGGTGCTGTGATGCATGAGGGGGGAGTGGGTGGAGGATGGGGGGTAAGGAAGTATGTACGAGATATAATTTGACGCAGCCCAAAGGGATTTCCCCCTGTCTTCTCCTTTTCTGCATGAGGGGACAGATATGGGGGGTCGCTGAATTAATGAAGCAGCCTTGCTGTGGATGTGCTGTGTCTGGTGACACTTCTTCTGACCCAGGGCAGTGGACAAGATGCAGGGATGACCATCATCCAGGAGGTGCCAAGATGAGAGGGAGGAAGGTGGAGGGGAGTGGAATATGGAGGGGAGTGGAATATGTAGGGGATGGAATGGGTGGGAATGGTTTCTATGCCTTTTTCTTTTTGGCTACCCCCCCCCCCCTGTGTAAGGGGAAAAAATACTTTGGTATATGTAAATGTATGTACTATCATTGCATACCACTGTGATATTTTTCCCTTCACTATCATTATATCCCATCTTGATATTTTGTCCTCCACTATTGATACATCTCATAGTGATATTTTGTCCTTTGACATTACATACTAGTGTAATATTTCGTCCTCTACCAACATTATATCCTAAAATATTTTGTCCTACACTGACATATTGCTCTACATTATTACTATACCCTACTCTATTTTCCCCAATACACTCTATTTCCCCTTCCCTTTGAGTTCCTATCCCAAAAAAGGAACTAGTTCATTACAAACTCAGACAATAAGGTTTGTAAGAACATCTTTGCCTCTGCGAGTAAGGTGGATCCCATCAGAAGCATAAAGGTCATGACGCCTGGAAAAGAGATACCAAGGATCAAGAAAGTGGTATCCCAGTTGCATGCACAATCGTGATATCCTCTCATTGATCCCTATGGCTCTACTGTTCCAACACATGCCAGCATAGATCCTTGGAAGGATCCCACAGACTACGTGATGGCTCCCACGCTCCTTCATCTCCTGAAGAAGGACCTTGTAATTCCGAACAAGTTCCTCTGATCTCACCCTACCCACATTGTTACTTCCCGTATGAACAATCGTAACCATGTTCGTCCGCCTTTGCTCCCTGATGGTCTGGGTACAATCGGCGATCCCATGGCCCGGTTGACATACAAGTTTGCAACATCGTTTAGGCTTCTGCTGTAGGATGTCGTCATACCCTTGCACCACAGTCCCCCACCACCAAGAACTCCTGATTTTCAGCCACCTCATCCTTCAGCAGAGTAAAACAATTGGCTAGAGCCAGCAGTTGCTCTGCAGGGCACCCGCTCACCAAATGCAGGCTCAACAAACGGGACCCCACAGAGCCCCACTCGCTCATGGCAGTGTCAGAAGTAGAAGGGGTGGAATGCTCTCAGGGCTGCACACAGAGCACACTCTTGAGAAGACGAATTTCCTCCTCACACTTCCTGAGATGGTCCTCCAGGTTCACACAACATTTACAAACCATTCTGCTTATCCTTCGGCAATACAAACAACGAAGAGAAAATACAAAACAACAAAAGAAAATAAAAGCGGTTACTAAATAAACTAAATACACAAAGCTTACTCTGCTTACCTTATACTATTACTCCTACCTTTGGAGTACAGCAACAGACTACTGTTTTGATTCTAAATTACTAGAACACTACACTATCTTATACCTGTAACTGTATAGTGCTATACATATACAACTACAAAAACACAACACAATCACTTGTCACTATTCGAAGATATAAACTTCACAAAAAGTAATAAACTTAACCACTTCACTACGGGCCAAAATCTCGCGGGCAGCATTAGCTGCCAGACGTACGATGTTTCGTCATAATACTCGCATCATAAAAAATAGTCACCGCTTATATCAATCGTTCTATCTTTCACTCGTGAATTTTGATAACCATAGAAAATGTGATGAAGACAGTTTAGAGAGTATGTCATTATGCAGGGGCAACTAAAATAAATATAATCAAGACGCCGATATGGCAGCCTCGCGTATCCACTTGCTCCTCATGCCGCCTATGTAGGCGGCACCATATGGAAGGGGTTAAGAGGTATTCACTAGCTGGTGCCTCGGCAGAAGACGAGTTTTCAAGCTGAGGTCACTGAGCAGACTGAGCTGAGGTCACTGAGCAGACTGAGCTGAAGTCACTGAGCAGACTGAGCTGAGGTCACTGAGCAGACTGAGCTGAGGTCACTGAGCAGACTGAGCTGAGGTCACTGAGCAGACTGAGCTGAAGTCACTGAGCAGACTGAGCTGGAGTCACTGAGCAGACTGAGCTGAAGTCACTGAGCAGACTCAAGCTGAGGTCACTGAGCAGACTGAGCTGAGGTCACTGAGCAGACTGAGCTGAGGTCACTGAGCAGAGGTCACTGAGCAGACTCAAGCTGAGGTCAATGAGCAGACTCTAGCTGACGTCACTGAGCAGAGTGAGCTGAGGTCACTGAGCCCTTGGTTTATGTAAGAAAATTGTTCTGACTAATGCCAGATGGAAGTTATTGAAGTTTAACATTCTTCTCATCCCTATAACAACCCTTCTTGACATGAAAACAACAAAGCAAACTTACACAAGATATGTTCCTCTAGTGTTAATTTGATGCATCAAGTCATATTTCTTCATTGGGGTGGCAAGTGTACCAGTAAGGCTAATTGCACTTGCATTGTTGATGACAATATCAATACCACCAAACTGCTTCACAGCAGTGTCCACTGCTGAGGCAATTGAGCTTTCATCTCGTACATCAACAACACATGGAAGAGCCTTCCCTCCAACAGCTTCAACTGTCAAAATAACAAAAAGGTTCAATGGTCTTAATTTCAAAATATACAAAATTAAACTGTTCACTACAGTCATGTGTTCATTCCTAAAGTTCCTTTGTCAAATTAATTACAAAAATCTACAATAAATGACATAGAAGGTGAGAAGCCTATGCCAGGATGTGGGTAGCTGTAACCGAAGCCATCATCTTTGCCCAATGCACTTGGACTGTTGGAGCAGGTAACAGTTCTTGTTAGGAATCAGAAAGTGTGGGATTTGAACCCACAATTAAGCGAGTTCAAGACCAGCACACTTTTGATCACACCATCAGCACTCCAGGGCTTATAAGGATTCAGTTCTAACTGGGCCAAAGAAAACTCCATGAAAGATATGGCACTTTTTACACCCTTCCATCTCTACCCACTTCTTCTTCTTCTTGAGTGGAGGTGGGCTCATGGTAATGCACATGAACAGGCAGAGCAATGGCAAGGCCTGCTCTATGTAGGGCACCACCACAAAAGCAAACATGGCCTACAGCATAAGTGAGAAATGCAGTGCACACACAATGTTTACACTGTAATGATAAAGCAGGAACTGATCCTAGGTAGTGGCCAACGTTTGAAAATGTTAGTAGGTGGGTGATTTATAGCTATGACTGGAAGTCTCAAGCCACAGGCAATCTGAGATTACTACATTTGAGGGGTCCCACAACTGGGGAAGTTAGTTAAGGCCACTTTTTATGGGTAAAATTCTAATGATATCAGTAAAAATATTATATATATATATAGGAGATTACTGATACAGCATATGCAGGAGGCATTACTGCAATTGTATTATAAACACATATTCCCTTTACCTTTTATGTATTCAAAAAATATAAATTTACTTTATATTAACTCCAAACTTCTAATCATCAATGCATGTTTTATACACTGTCCTAATCTTACTGAAATACAAAGCACACATACTCTCTTCAGCAGCAGTGAAAATGGTGCCTGGGAGCTTGGGGTGTGGATCAGCTGTTTTGGCTGCAATAACAATATTGGCGCCATCCTGAGCAGCCTTAAGGGCAATGGCCTTCCCAATACCTCGGCTAGCTCCTGTGATGAACAGCGTCCTCCCTGCAAGTTTCCTGAAAGCAATTTGTAATTTTCACCTCTGTTCTTGACCAACCAAGGCTGCTTCAACTTTCATCATCTAGAATAGTTCAGGGCATATGTGCTGGTCCAAATACATTGGGGATTAAGGTGCTTCATTATCATTTATTTGGATTAACATAAAGCAACAAAACATAAAACTTGTATAAACAATACATCTGATCAGGTGCTCTAGGCCCTTTTGACTAAATGCTGGAAACTACCAGTTATCTAGTACTTCCAAAAACTATAACAATATACAACATGTACAATGTAGCAGATCAGAAATTAAAGTAACAGTATGAAAATCAAAAGTTGCATAAAACTAAGAACTGTCACATTTTTCAAAAATATAATTTACATTCAGAGACTCATTTAGACATCATTCAGTATTTTCAAGTTGTATGGTACCATTCAGGCTGGATTTAGACAATTGATTTGAGAGTCTACATCTGCAAGTCCTACAAAAGCCTACTACACAACCTCCCATTCTCTGATCTCCACATTCTAAAACAACTCTGTCCTACATTGCACTAGCCCACCACATCATTTTATAATCCCATGATCCCACCACATAAACTCTCATTCTCTCCAGTCCCCTCCATTCTAAAATACAGCCCCCAATATATATATATATATATATATACAGTATACCCTCAAATTATTCGCGGTTCACCATTCGCGGCTTTTGCTCTCAAAGTGTTTTTTTTCATAATTTCGGCAATTTCGTGAATTTCTTAGGCAATTTTTTAGCAGAAAAATGTTCACATTCACCCTAACTGGTAAACAATTTTTAAATAACAATGTCTGTTAATATAAAAAAAAAAAAAATTAGAAAAGAGATGATACAGTATAACTGGTAAATAATTTTAGAATAACAATGTCAGTAAATATAAAATAAAAAATTAGAAAAGAGAGATGATACAGTATAACTGGTAAATAACTTTAGAATAACAATGTCAGTAAATAAAAAATCACAAAAGAGAGACGATACAGCATAACTGGTAAATAATTTTAAAATAACAATGTCAGTTACAAGCTTTCGTTTCTCCTTCCTGCTGATTGGCTGCAGACGACATGACATCACAAGCATCTTCATGCACGAGAGGCTAAACAGCTCTCTCTCTCAGTTGTGCACAGGTTTTCAAAGTGATTGTTTGAATTCAAGTTTTTGGTGTGTTATATGTAATTATACTGTACCCCTGTATTATTTACACCCTATAAGTGATTGTTTGAATTGTGAATTTAAGTTTTTGGTGTGTTACATATACATAATTACTGTACCCCTGTATTATTTACACCCTATAATGCCACCAAAACACCCTGCATCTTCTCCAGCTTCTGGAAAGGAACCTAAGCACCAGAAAAAGGTTATGATTCTGCATGAGAAGGTAGAACTGGCACAGTTAATTGGGGGTGATGGCTTTGATGATGTAACTCACAAGGAGTTCAATGAACTCATTGATACCCACTCTCAGCCTCTGACAGATGAAGATTTGGCAGAGCTGATGAAGTCTGCAGAAGAAGAAGAAACAGAAGACCAGGAAGACCCATTACAAGAGGAAGAGGATGAGGATCTGACTCTGGAACAGTTGGCTGAACTCATGCAAACAGCAAAGGAACTGCAAGAGAAAGCTAAATCATGGGACCCTTACATGGTTCATTCACTACAGTTCTCAAATGCAATTGATTCATCCATGTTAACATACAAAACCCTTTTCACCACTATGAAAAAACAACGAAGCCAGATGCCAATAACTATGTTCCTAATGAAGGTCAAGAAAAGTAACCAAGCCACACCTGAAGAAAATACTACACCACCTCCTGGTTCTCCTGAAGAAACAACACCTCCTCCTGAAGAAACAAAACCTCCTCCTGAAGTGCCTGAAGAGGAGGAATTGCCTGAACTGCTGTAAAGCAGCAGTTAAGCTGTGCCATACATCAGTGTCACCATAATTATCCTCATTGTATGGTGCAGCAAATTTCATCATCATAATCATTCATTATTGGCGAGTACAATAAAATTAAAATGTTCAACAGACCATCAATCATCCCCCTTACACATAACCACACAGGAAACAGAAAAAGAAGAAAAAAAGTAACCTATACATATGACATTTCAGGATTAAACGAATTAAACAATTATCTGGCAGAAGAAAAACCAGATATAATGGGAATTGTGGAGACAAATTAAAAGGTCCACTACCATGAAATAGTATTGGACAAGGTGTATATAATCACTGGATTAAAAATAGAGAGGAAAAACAGGGAGGACGAGTCATGTTTTTTACTAAAAAAGGTTTGAATGTGACAAAGATTACAGAAGGAAATAATAATGTGTAGTTGATTATGATAAAAGTTGAAAATAGTGACATGAAAAGTAGAAGATTTGTAGTGATAAATGTGCCCCTGAAAACACATTATTGGAAAGAGTGACCATTCCAAAATGTTGGAAGACACAAGGCCTACATTAAATGAAATAATGAAAGGAGGAAACTTAGTAATTATGGGTGACTTTAACTCTAAAGAAATATGTTGATAGATGACAATGAAAGGTGGAGAGGACCCTTGGGGAAACATACTACTGGATATAACCATTGAATACATAATGACTCAATGTGTAAAAGAGAATACGAGATATAGAAATAATGAATGTCACAACTAAAATTATTATTTATGTCTGAGCCTGAAATTGTGGATAAAATAGAATACAAGATACCAACTGGGAAGAGTGACCACATACTACTTGAGCTCGAATTATTAATAAAAGAGGAAATAAATTTGGGAAGAAATGAGAAACACAGAAAAGGAAGACTGATGTATAACAAAATGGATTCTGAGAAACTCAGAAAATTTTCAAAAAGTGAGCCAGGAAAACTTCTTTAATGAAGAAACACAGTTGAAAGAGAAATGGATGATATTAAAAGAAATTTATAATGGAGTGGATTGTAACCATAATCTCACAGATTACAACACAATGGAAAACTACACAGCAACACACATACGAATATACATACACACACACCACCAACCTCTTCCTTCACTTGACCAAACCGTGAAGAACCCCTGATTCCTAAGAACACCTTTTACCCATATCCAATATACTATGTAACCTATATTAATAACCATAATATATCTATGAGCAGAAAGAACTAAACATTCTAACCATTGTAAAATAAAATAGTATCCAAGACTTATATCACTGTAATAAATGTAATGATATTAGATACCGTGCACCATTCATTATTGCTGATGCAAGAAATTTGGAGATGTACACCACCCGAGAGAGGCGACAGCCGTCAGTCTTTTGAGGTGGTAGGAAAGCAGACAAGGAAGGTCTGCCAGAGGAATCATTTTCGAAATAGACTTCTCGATAAGTCTTTGGGATTTTGATTTTCCCCACCTACGGCTAGAACATTTACAGGATAGATATGTACCATAACAAAAACAGGAAAAGCTATACATGTGCTAGTACAACAAAAAATGTAGCGAGGCAAAAGATGGAAGAAAGAGACAAAGCTTGGAAAAGATGGAAAAAAAAAAAAAAAAAAAAAAAAAAAAAAGGAAAATATATCAAACTAAGAAATGATTATGTAAAAATATGCAGGGAAGAAAAACGAAACCATGAAAAAGACATAATAGACAAATGTAAGGATCAACCTAAATTATTCTGCATATATGTAAATAAAAAAATAAACTGGAAATAGTGAAACATCAAGGGAATATGAAACATACAGATGTAAAAATGGCTGAAATTATGAACAAATATTTCAAATCTGTATTCACAAATGAAAATAGACACAGTTGGGATAAAGGAGGGGGATAAAAGATCCCCCCAATAAAAGAAATAATTGTGACACAGAAAGAAATAAGGGACCAAATAATGAGCCTTGATGTCAGAAAATCACATGGCCCAGACAGAATTGCAAACTGGATACTAAAAAAATGTATGGATGAACTAACAGACAAAATATATGACAATAGATTGCTCACTCAGCAGAGGAAAGGTACCACAAGACTGGAAAAATGCCAATATTGTGCCAATTATATAAAGGGGGAGACAAGGAAGACTCAACAAACTATAGACTGGTCTCCCTTACAAGTACAATAGCTAAAATTTGTGAAAAAGTAATCAAAAGTAGGTCTAAACATCTGGAAGAGAACAATATCCTAAATCCAAAACAGTTCAGTTTTGGGCAGGGAAGATCATGTACCACACACTTGATTCGTTTTTATTCAAGGTTAATAGATATAATGCAAGAAAGGGACAGATGGGCAGACAGTGCCTTCCTGGATTTACAAGAGGTGTTTGATAAAGTACCACACAAAAAACTATTAAGAAAACTTGAAACAACAGGTGTACAAGGAAAATTACTGAAATGGATGAAGATTTCTTGCATGGGAGAAAAATGAGTGGTGCTCAGAGATTAAAAAAAAAACAACCTGGGAAGAAATGATAAGTGGAGTCCCTCAGAGTTCAGTATTGGCTCCGATGTTTGCTATATATATAAATGGGAATAAACTTCAACATTAAGAAACATAGTATAATGGAGTTTGGAAAAAGTGGGAAAATCACGATAATATAGAATTGGTACTAAGGAAGTAAAGATAGTTCCGAAAAGGACCTAGGAGTAATTACCACTAAAGACATGTCCCCAGACAAGTATATAAACAAAATAGTCGGGAAAAACATACAATTTACTATGATCAATAAAGGTGCCTTTTAGCTATTTGGATGAAGTAATGGTAAAAAAAAATAGTAGTCACACTAATAAGACCAAGATTGGAGTATGCTGCAACACTGTGGACACCTAATACAAAAAAGAATACAAGGAAATTAGAAAGAATCCAAAAAGCAATGACAAAGATGGCCCCAACACTTTCAAAATTGACATACAAACAAAGATTGGTTAAACTGGAACTACCAACCCTGGAACAAAGAGAAAGAGGAGATTTAGTAGCCATTTATAGAATCATGAAAGGCATGGTCTTTGACAGAGAAGACTTATTAAAGTGGGATAAAAGAAAAACAAGGAGACATGAAAAGAAACTCAAAAATGATAGTTGTAGAAGAGATCTGAGAAAGAACAGTTTTCCACATTGAGTGGTACAAACTAGATGTTGTGAGATACAAAGACGAGTCACTACGAGCATAGCTCCCCTTCCCATTTAATACAACTAGGTAAATACACCTTCATCAAAAATACACTGTCCCTTCCAAAACCAAACTTGACTATGCCCCATAGTCACCAAAAGACCCCTGATGACAGTGACCCACTCCTTCTCCATCAACCTCCACTAAAACAGCCCATATCAACAATTGTATCCTACAAACCCAAACACTCATGCACTTAATCCTATTATAAAATTGCCAAGAATCCCATCCCAAATTGGGAAAAACTTTCTCTCTTTCCTCAAACAACTTGATCCTGGCTGTGTCTGACTACAACTAAGTACATACACTCCTAAGTCCTGTGGGAGCAGGTGACTGGGAGCATGAAATTCTTTATTTTTATGGGGTTACTATTACTTTTTTCAAATAAAAATCTGGAATACAACTTGCATTAATTTCTGCACAATAAATTGAGTCTGCAAATTTCAGTATGCACATATTTTTCTAAACCAAGATATAGGGACATGTGTTAATTTCAGCACAAAAATAAGAATTTATAACTTTTCAAGTATGCACACGAATATCCCTGTGCTCTCCATACAATCAACAAGGAGGGGTCTTCCAAGAAAGCATCCTCAACATCCTTCTCTTAACCATAGCAATCAATTGAGCCATTTATGTATTGAACGCTATATCTATCTACTAAATATTACATTCCCAAATTACATACATACATACAATAAACTGGATGCAGATGCGGAGAGATACGAAAATGGGTCACTATGAGCATAACTCTCATCCCGTAAAATACAACTAGGTACCGGTAAATACAAAGTCTTTTTCCCTTTTACAAGGAAGGTAGCCAAAAAACAAAGGCATAAAATCCACTCTCACCCATTTCATCCCCACATTCTTCACTCCCATCCACCCCCTTCCCTCCCTCTTATCTTGGCTCCTCCAATTACAACGCTTCAAAATCACATGCCCACCTTCCTTTACTGCCATAAATTTAATTCTATTCTAAATTCATGTGTTGTCTTTTGCTCCACTCAAGTACATGCTTAGTACACATCAAACAAATTCTTTACATATAACCCTCTCAAACTCATAATTCTTGAACACTCTCTTAAACATGGGAATTAAACAATAACTGTATTTGTTCGAGTAATTTCCATTAATCTTTAAGTACCAGAAGAAAGACATTCATACAAACTAAACCAAAAATTACAAAACAAGTATAGTGCTCATCACGGCATTATGCCAGCCACCCCACACACACTTACCAAAACACAAACACGTACCATAAAAATATATTTGCACAGTTGCCAAGGTTCTAATACTTGGTGCTGCCTCCCTTACACTTCACCACTTCTCTCAGCCATTTAGGAAGACTCCACACAAATTCCTGAGGGTCTGGGGATGTATATTAATCCATGCTGTATGTACAGCAGACTCGAGCTGTGGAATAGTTCTAATATCCTTGCCCATCAAACTTCGCTTCACTATTGACGACAGGTTTTCAATAAGGTTATGGTCAGGGGAATTGCCTGGCCAGTCATTAAAGATGCTCACATCACAGTCTTTAAGCCACTCAACTACAGATCAGGTGTGACACGGTGTACCATCCTGTATAAATACTGTACCCCATACTTGTCAAATGCGTCAGGTAAATTATCACACACCTCCAGATAATCATATTGGTTCATATACTGGTTTTTGGGGAGCACTACGAGTTCACCAACACTCTGAGTAGTGAAACACCCCCAAACCATGAGCGAGTCTGGGTATTTGGTCCCACAGGTGTACTGTGGGTCTAGTGGGTTATCTCTGGCCCGGTACACATGTCTGCCATGGTTACAGGTGACAGTGAAGGTGGCTTCGTCCCTCCATGAGGAGTCCAACTACGATATTTAAGAGCAAAATCCAGCCTGTTTCTTCTGCTGTTTGGTAAGGATGGGTTTCTTAATTTGCCAATAGCTACTGTAGCCCAGCTCAGCCATCTGCCTATTGACTGTTCTTATGGAAACCTCAGAAAGCAGACGTGTTTTCTTTTTCTTTTTTATGTTCTAGCAGTTAACCCCTTCCATACGGTGCCGCACACGTAGGCGTCATGGGGAGCGAGTGTATTCGCGAGGCTGCCATATCGGCGTCTTGATTATATTTATTGTAGTTGCCCCTCCATAATGACATTCTTTCTAATTCTTTTGTAATCGCATTTTCTATGGTTATCAAAATTCACGGGTGAAGAGAGAACGATCGATATAAGCGGTGACTATATTTTATGATGCGAGTATTATTACGACACGTCGTACGGCTGGCATTGGCTGCTGCCACCGAGATCTAAGTCCATGACGCCTACGTGTGTGGCACCGTATGGAAGGGGTTAAGGTAATTTTACTCTCTAGCTGTTTCTTTGGGCACTCAAAGTACATATGGATGTCTTCTTTGAAAGGCCAGCCTGAGGTTTAGCAGACAGTAACTTGACACTACCATTGGCCTTGAAATGCTTCACATAGTTTCTCACAGATTGCTCACTCACACCAACATTTACAACTTTTTCTCTTATCTGGAGTCCATCTTTGTGAAGCCCTACGATCTGAGCTATATTTTCAGGCATTAATGACTTCTTTTTACCCATAGTCACCAAGGTATAGCCCAGAAACCAAAGGAAACCTAGACAAAAGATGGGGCAAACGAGAGAACAAAGACATAACACTTCCTCTCATCACGGTAGCCACTGAGTCAGTATGTGGTGTTTGTTGGGAAGCAGTAATGTCATGCTAATGGCTGGTACCCGGCATAATGCCATGATGGAAAAAGACCTCTCTGTATGGTAAGACATTGATTTTTGTCATGGCATTATGCTGCAGCGCTCACCTGGCATAATGCCGTGATGAGCACTGTATTTCACTGCAAAACATATTCACATTTATAAAAATAAAAAATAAATGGCTTTAAGTAAATCTTATCACTGGCAAAAAAAGAAAAATAATTAGTTTTCTTAAATTGGAGCAAACACTACACTTACCCTGTGTTTTCTATCATGATCTTATCTTTGTCACACACTGTTGAGACTACAAGACTTATGGAGAGATAAGATTGTAAAGGCTGTTGGAGGGTGTAACAGGGGAGAGGAAAGGGAAGGTGAGGAAGGAAAGTACAGATTAATACTTTACTTCATAAGAATGAAAATGTAATAATTATAAAATACATATGCTCCCATTCTGAAATATTCAATTGCAAATGAAAATGCAGAAAATATTCATAAATAATAGTTCTTAAATGATAACTACCCTACCTGAATAATGAGACCTGTATATCGTGTGGGCTGATGACAGGTAACTCCAAGTGGTGGTCAAATGGTGGATGTCAGACTATCACCCTACCACCCATCTTCAAAACCCAGCACCCTCCCACAAACATTTAGAGGTGAAGCCCCAAAGAACTGACACTTGAGCTTCAGGTAAGCCAAGATTTTTATCAACTCTGACTATATTTCCTCTATCTTTTCACAAAGGAGAGCTGACAATTGGTGACTTCTCCCACCTAACATTATAAGCAGGTGACAAAGAAACAGTATTACAATAATACCAGACAAGTAAGAGCCCAATATTTCTTTCCAGAGAAATTTATGAGAGGGCCTAAAGACCAATGCCACCCACTTTGGGGCTGCAGGTTTCCAGGAAGAGGAAAACCATAATTTGGGAACAACCCTACGGGAACGAGAAGATAAGAGAATTCTGGTGGCTCAATTTAAAACAAACATGATTTTATATATATTTTCTTTATTATTTTTTTAACAAGAAATGGTATATTGGTACATCATACTTCTCAGCTTCAACTCACAAATACCTTCAAAAGGTATGAAGTCCTGCATTTGTTTATTACAAAGGGTGACAGAGTAGGTGTGGAGGGAGAGACTGAGGAAGGAAAGGGAAACAGAAAGAGTTAAGAGAGTATCCATAAGCAGGCCTGTAAAGAGCCACAATGTATTTTGATCATCACTGCCTCTTAACCTTTGTCCTTATCATCCTTATCTCAAAGATACATGCTTTCCTATCTTTACAGGAGGCCCATTAACCTCAATTTCTAGCGACTTCATGTTTTAGGTATGACTTACTGACAGCTAACAAGTATCCTAGTATCCCACTCCTGTTGCATTGTTGTATAATTCAGTCAATATTTTAGGGATTTTAAGTCATCTTTATAACTCAGTCATGCTGCATTTCTCTGTGACTGGAGGCTAACCTCCACTTAAAAATGAATGATGATACCATTCAACTTTTAATATACCTCCACTCATCTATCCTACTTAAATCTCTCCTTTACCATCTCTTTGACTCCACCTCTTCATTGTGATACTGTCCACTAGGATAGAAGCACTGGTTACTTCTAACAAAATACATATACTCTTGTTCATAACAGTGCATGTATATATAAATTTATATATATAAATATACATATAAATATAAAATATAAAAATATATAAATATATATAAATATATAAATATAAAAATATATAAATATAAATATATATATAAATATATATATATAAATTTATAATGGGGGAAATTACTAATATGTTGGTGGGTGTAGCCAATGACTGGAAAGGAAGAAAAAAAAAATACAGTTAACTTGGGACTAGTGTGGTAGGGTGAAGGGAGACATTAGATTAGCAGCACGATGGTAGATGGTAAAGGTGGTAGGAGGGTGGGAGGGAGGGAGAGGAACTGCACAGTAAGATAAATGAGAGGGAGGGGAGTAAAGGTATAAAGGGTGGTTGAGGGGAAAAGGTGGTTGGCAGGAGGGCGGTAAAATCATAGACAGGAAGGGAAGGTAAAAAGATATGGAAAAGGTACATCAATCCCTCCATGTATGCAAGGGACACATTCTAGAAAACTGTTGCCATATGAATTCTATGCTTTAGCAAAAGGTATGGATGTTTCTTGGGTTTTCATAGACTTGGAGATTTAAGTCAGCTGTAATTTACAGAAAGTCAAGCATAAGTACACATGGGAGAGGGTGGTGGAGGGAAAGGTGGTAGATAGAGCTTTAATGGACTATGTAGTGGTAAATAGGATTATGATAGGAAGAGTTAGGGATGTACATGTGCTAAGGGGAGAGGGTGGGGGAATATCAGATAATTTTCTGGAAGGTAAGTTGAGAGTGGAGGACAGATGGAGGAAGAGGAAAGGGACAAAAGGTAGGGAGGTGCTTAGAGTGAACTCTCTAAACGAAGAGGAAAAGGAGAAGGAGTACAAGAGGAAGCTGAAGGAGTGGGAGGGAGTGAAGGATAGAGTGGAGGTAGGTGTGGAGGAGGAATGGGGATGGTTCAAGGAGGGAGTCACAAAGTGTGCAAGGATGGTGTGTGGAACAAGAAGGTCAGGAGGAAATAGAAGGAAGGGTAGTGAATGGTGGGATGAGGAAACAAAGAAGGTTGTAGAAGAGAAGAAGCGAGCTTTCACAGATTGGTTACAAAGTAGGACGAGGGAGTCATATGAGAAGTACAGGGAAAAGAAAAGAGAAGTAAAGAAAAAGGTAAAGGAGGCAAAGAGGAGAGCAGATGTAAAATGGGGTAAGAGTATGACAGAAAATTTTGAAAGTAATAAAAAGATGTTTTGGAAAGAAATTAAGAGAGGAAGAGGAGGCAAATCAAATAGAGAAGAAAAGGTAAAAGGTGCAGATGGAGAGATGATATTGGAGGGGAAGGCAGTAAGGGGAAGATGGGCAGAATATTTTAGGGAGTTGCTAAATGTGAAGGAGGATAGGGAGGGAAAGATAGTTGCAGTGGGAAATGCTAAGAAAATGAGAGTGATGAGTGAGGAAAATGGAGGAGAAATAAGGAAGGATGAAGTGAAAGCAGCAGTTAAGATGATGAAAGCAGGTAAGGCACCTGGTCTGGATGGATGCCATGCAGAATGTCTTAAAAAAGGAGGTATAGTGATGGTGGACTGGTTGGTGAGGTTATTTAATGTTTGCTGGAGAGAAGGTAGAGTGCCAGAGGACTGGAGGAGTGCCTCTATAGTTCCACTTTCCAAGGGAAAGGGGGACAAGTGTGAATGTAGTAGTTTCAGAGGGATTAGCTTGTTAAGTGTAGTTGGGAAGGCTTATGGGAGGATCTTGATTGAGAGGATTAGGAGAGGAACAGAGGGAGTAATTGGTGAGGAACAGTGTGGGTTTAGGATAGGTAGAGGTTGTGTAGATCAGATTTTTGTGGTAAGACAGATATGTGAGAAAGCTATAGGAAAGGGGAAGGATGTTTTCTGGGCCTTTATGGATCTGGAAAAGGCTTACGACAGGGTAGACAGAAAGGCACTGTGGGAGGTTATGCGGATATACGGGATAGGAGGAAAGCTTCTGGGAGCTGTCAAGAGTTTTTATGAGAGTAGTAGAGCTTGTGTCAGGATTAGAAATGGAGAGAGTGAGTGGTTTGAGGTAAAGGTGGGACTTCGTCAGGGATGCGTTATGTCACCCTGGCTGTTCAACTTATACATGGATGGAGGGGTGCGAGAGGTGAATGCAAGGGTAGTGGGTCAAGGATTGGAGATGGTTAAGGAAAATGGAGAAAAGTGGGAGGTGAGCCAGCTGTTGTTTGCGGACGACACTGCGCTTGTGGCAGGATCGGAGGAGGGATTGAGGAAGCTGGTGACAGAGTTTGGGAGAGTGTGTGATAGAAGAAAGCTGAAGATAAATGTGGGTAAAAGTAAGGTGATGAGATGTACAAGGGGTGAAAGTGGCAGTAATCTGGAAATGAGCATTAAGGGAGAGCAACCGGAGGAAGTGGATAGTTTTAGATATTTGGGTGCAAATGTGGCAGGAAAGGGTGGAGTGAAGGTGGAGGTAGAATGTAGATTGAGAGAAGCGAGTAAATGCCTTGGTGGTTTAAAAAGTGTAATGAGGAATAGGAATCTGGGAATGGATGCTAAGAGGAGACTGTATGAAGGAGTGATTGTGCCAACAGCACTGTATGGAGCAGAAACATGGAACATGAGAGAGGAAGAGAGAAGGAACTTGAATGTGTTTGAGATGAAGTGTCTGAGAAGTATGATGGGGGTTACTAGGCTAGATAGAGTGAGAAATGAGGAAGTGAGGAGGAGAACAGGGGTGGAAAGGGAGCTGGGAGATAGGGTGGATGAAAGAGTATTAGGATGGTTTGGACACATGGAAAGAATGAGTGAAGAAAGACTAGTAAAGGAGGTATGGAAGGCAGATGTGGAGGGAGTGAACATGAGGGGACGTCCTAGGATGAGATGGATGGATGGGGTGAAGGGGGCTTTGGGGAAGAGGGGAATGTCGGTTGAGGAAGGACGGGAGAGGACAGAAGACAGGGGTGAATGGAGAATGGTTGTATATGGAAAATGTTGTGATGCATGAGGTGGATTAGACGGGGGAATGGGGGTGAGGTAGTGTGTGTGAGCAAAAATTTTGACGCAGCCCGAATGGATTTCTCCCCGTCCTCTCCTTTATATGGGGGGACGGAGAGGGGGGGGTCGCCAATTTAATGAAGCGGCCTTGCTGTGGATGTACTGTGTCCTGCGTCACTGCTTCTGACCCAGGGCAGTGGACAGGGTGCAGGGATGACCCGTCATCTAGGAGGTGCTAAGATGGGAGGGAGGGTGGAGAGGTGTGGAGTGTTTTCGGGGATGAAATGGGTGGGAATGTTTTTATGCCTTGTCCTTTTTGGCTACCCCCCTGGTAAGGGGGAAAAAAGCCTTGGTATATGTATGTAATTTACATGTTAGAATGACTAAAAACAAATGGGAAACAACATCATCATCATCACAACAATAATAATAGAAAGCCCTAGATCCATTTTTCAATCATAACATGATTGTACATACAGACCATTGGCTTTTTCCCCCTTACAAGGGAGGTAGCCAAAATCAAAGGCATAAATCCACTCCCACCCATTTCATCCCAACATACTCCAATCCCATTCACGATCCCCCCCCCCCTTTTTTTGGGGGCTACTTCTGGACGATAGGAACCAAGCCAAGTGTTCTCAGGAGCCAAATTATGTGACATCAGTATAACAAAGAAAGATGTCAGGAAAGACTTCTCTGAATTAAATGACTGCAAAGCTCCGGGACCTGATGGAATACTGCCATATGTACTGAAGCAGTGTGCTGACGCATTTTGTGCATCACTTAGATATACATTCAATGTACCTGAGGACTGGTGATATACCACATGACTAGAGGAAGGCCAACATTTCACCTATACACAAGAAAGGATGCAGGATGAATCCACTAAACTATTGACCAGTGTCATTGACCAGCACAGTGCCCAAAGTCATGGAAAAGATTGCCAAGGCAAGTATTGTGCAGCACCTCACAGACAATGCACTTCTAAATGATCAACAACATGGCTTTAGAAATAAAAGGAGCTGTCTGACCAATATGCTGTGTTACCTGAACAACATGGTTAATGCTGTGGATTGCAATCAGTGTGTGGATGTGAACTACCTTGACTGTGAGGAGGTGTTTGACAGAATTCCCCATGTGAGGTTGTTAGTCAAATTAGGAGCCTTAAGAGTGGAGAGCAATGTTCTGGACTGGGTCAGGAGCTTTCTCACAGACAGATTTCACCAGGTATGCATCAGGAGGGAGTGTTCGGGTTGGCTGCCAGTGCTAAGTAGAGTACCATAGGGTTAAATCCTGAAACCAGCCCTTTTCCTGGTGTATATCAATGATGTTGTTAAAAGCCTTGAGTCAACAGCCAGTTTGTCTGCAG
Source organism: Oratosquilla oratoria (assembly GCF_046742065.1). Classification (NCBI taxonomy): domain Eukaryota; kingdom Metazoa; phylum Arthropoda; class Malacostraca; order Stomatopoda; family Squillidae; genus Oratosquilla; species Oratosquilla oratoria. The sequence goes on along the minus strand of NC_134809.1, from coordinate 46,338,064 downwards.
ATGATGCAAAGATATACAGAACCTTGAAGACCAAGGAAGATGCAGAGGCTTACTAACATGACATGAAACACCTGAAGGAATGGAGCAGTAAGTGACCACTTACATTTAACACAAATGTAAGATCATACATATAAGCCACAGTAACCAACAAGCACACTACCAATTGAATGATGGTATGCTGGAAAAATAAACCTAGGAAAAGGACCTTGGAATAGTTGTGACCAACGACCTCAAGTCCATGTAGTAACAGTAGAGGCCAAGGCAAACAGAAGAGAGGGCATCGTCAAGAGGAACTTTCGTGTGCTCACAAAGGATATCTTGTTGCCACTCTACCTCTCTCTGGTTCATCCCATTCTGGACTATAGAGCCAAGGTGTGGTCTCCTTACTTAAAATGAGACATCCAGGCTCTGGACTGAGTAAAGAAGAGGGCAACAAAAATGATATTGGGCCTCACCCAGCTCCCCTATATGTTGCACTGTCTGTCTTAACTTACAGCCCCTTGAGAAGAGGAGAATGAGAGGCAACATGATCGAGACCTTCAAGCTCCTACAAGGCTACAAGGACGTTTCCTACACAAGGTTCTTCCAGCTGAACAGAAATAACCTTTGAGGCCATTCCACGAAGTTGAGTAATCTGACCAATGGAGAACCATGATGAGGGGGAACTAGTTTGGAATTCACCACCAGAGTGTGTAGTAATGGTTCCATCAATAGCAAACCTTAAGACCAGGTATGATAAGCACACAGTACTATTAGGGTACATGGATGACAGGTCATAGGGTGGGAATCACCACTTCCTATTTCCCTACTATTTATCATGGGTAAAAATTTTCTTCAAATTACTTTTGGTAAGTGCAAAAAATACAAACAAGCCTATACATATCTATGATCACCAATGATCACAGTAGACCATTCTGAACAAGATAATTTCAAGCCAAACATAGCATATTAGAAATGCTGTTGCATGGAAGTCTGAACTACTACTTTGATGGATGGGGGGTAGTATGTGATAAAACATACTTGTATTTCATGCCCCAATATGCTGTGGTCTGTTGAAAAGAATGGCATTCAGGAAGAGCCACCTGTACAATCAGGCACTCTTACATTATAGTGGTTGTCTAGATACAAGATCTGCTCACTCCAAACCCCTCCTCAGCTAAATGTAGGAAAATACATCACCAACAATTTCTTTTATCACAAATTATTCAATTTACCTTTATAATGGATTAACAATCTATTTGACTGAACTTAACACAGGAGTGGTGGGGATGGGGAGCAAATCATGTGGCCTGATGGGACAGTTATACAGTATGGACTGCCCAAAGGATAGGTCCAACCAACAATAGCCATGATTGGTTGGATCTATACATCTAGCTTACACCATATAGTGGTATGCAGATAATTGGATCCAACTAACCACTGCAATGATTGGTTGAACCCAGCTGCAACTACATCACTGCATAGTTGCAACTATGTTGGACACTGGGTTAGACAGTAGTTGCTTTGCCTGGCATCCTGCCAGAAGAGCACATGTTCTCCCCAAAAACCCTAGTCTCCCATGCTTCCCACATTAATGATAGTATAATGGTCTGTATCTCTAAAACAAGTGATATGTTCTAAAAATGGAAGTCACATTAATGTGAAGGACATTTCAGGAAAATAATTTGGTAAATTTTTAGAAGTGCACACCTATGTGATGTACAAGTCTTTTTCCCCCTTACAAGGGAGGTAGCCAAAAAACAAAGGCATAAAATCCACTCTGACCCATTCCATTCCCACATATTCCACTCCCATTCACCTTCCTCCCTCCCTCTTATCTTGGCTCACCCTGGATGACGGGTCATCCCTGCATCTTGCCCACTGCCCTGGTTCAGAAGCATTGTCACAAGACACAGCACATCCACACCAAGGCCACTTCATTTAATCAGTGACCCCCGCTCCCTTTCCCCTCATGCAGAAAAAGAGAGGACATGGAGAAATCCCTTCAGGTTGCGTCATTTTATTTTTCGCATATACTCCCTCACCCTCCCATCCCCAACCCACTCCCTTTCATGCATACACAACCATTCTCCATTCACTCCTATCTTCTCCCATCCTTTCTCAACAGATATTCCCCTCTTTCCCAATGCCCCTTTTATCCAATTCATACATCTCATCCTTGGTTGTCCCCTCATGTTCACTCCTTCCATCTCTGCTTTCCACACCTTTTTCACCAATCTTTCCTCATTCATTCTTTCCATGTGTACAAACTATCTCATTACTCTTTCATCAACCCTATCTCCCAACTCCCTTTCCACCCCTCTTCTCCTCCTCACCTCCTCATTTCTCACTCTATCCAGTCTAGTAACCCTTATCATACTTCTCAGGCATCTCATCTCAAACACATTCAAACTCATTCTCTCTTCCACTCTTATGTTCCATGTTTCTGCCCCATACAGTGCTGTCGGTACAATCACTGCTCCATACAATCTCCTCTTAGCATCCATTCCCAAATATCTATTTTTCACTACACTTTTTAATCACCCAAGGCATTTACTTGCTTCTCTCAATCTACATTCTACCTCCACTCCTCCCTTTCCCACCACATTCACACCCAAATACCCAAGACTACAGGTTTCCCTCACTATTCAATGGTTCGATGTCCAATATTTCATTTAAATGATCCTTTTGAATTGATATCACACATGCATTTTTCAATGTAGGCACTTGATTATACACTCTCTGGCCTAGATGCAACCATAAAAAAATAAAGGAAAGGGACCCAAACCCAGCATGAAGTGGAACAATTGCCTTCAAGGTCTACAGAAATATATTTGGGGCCAGGAGGAGGAGGAGGAGGATGAGGATGAGGATGATGAGGATGAGGAGGATGAGGAGGAGGAGGAGGAGGAGGAGGAGGAGGAAAAAAAAAAAAAAAAAAAAAAAAAAAAAAAAAAAGGATTACAAAGCCTGAGCATGCCGACAGGAGACCTTTTGGTCCATAGCTTGGTCGGATGTGAAAAAATATATATATAATGATAAATAAAATACAAAATAAATTAAATAAATAAAATAAAAATGATAATATAACACTGGTAATAAATAAAATACATAAATGCTTATGTATAGTTAAATAACAAACAAGTAAATAGCAAATAATAATTTGACAGATAACTAATAATAAATAAAAATCAAGTAAATAAACAGACAAATAATAACAAAACAAATAATAAGAAATAAATGGCAGTTATTACAGCATCTTGCTTAGATGTTTATCTAAACGAATCTTAAAGCTTCGAACTGAACTACATTGCACTGCCTCTGCAGAAGTCTATTCCATTTATTAACTACCCAGTTGGCAAAGTTGTTTCTACCCACTTCCAAATTAAATCTATTTCCTGACAGTTTGAGACCATTATTTCTTGTCAGATTCTCATTCAATATAAAATTTTTGTCACTTTTGATGTCAATCCCCTTTAGAATCTTAAAGACCTGTATCAAGTCACCTCTGGGTCTAAGCTTTTGTATGGAAAATAGATTCATATGTTTTAGTCGATTTCGTATGATTTATTTTTGATATTTGGAATCAAGGATAATGTAGATGAAGGTGAAACTGGTAAAGGAGATGTGGGTTTTTGTAAGTGCATATGGGCCTGGTAGTGAGAAGAGTGTATAAGGGAGGTTTTTTGGATAGATTTAAATGAGTGCATAGAGGGAGAGGACAGAAGATAGGGGTGAATGGAGAAGGGTTGTGTATAGATGAGGCTGTGATGCATGAGGGGGAGTGGGTGGGGGATGAGGAAGTATGTATGTATGAGAAAAAAAAATTGATGCAGCCCGAAGGGATTTCTCCCCGTCTTCTCCTTTTCTGCATGAGGGGACGGAGGGGGGGGGGTCGTCGAGTTTATGAAGCGGCCTTGTTGTGGATGTGCTGTGTCTTGCGACACTGCTTCTGACCCAGGGCAGTGGACAGGATGCAGGGATGACCTGTCATCCAGGAGGTGCCAAGATAGGAGGGAGGGAGGAGGGTGGAGGGGAGTGGAGTATATGGGAAATGAAATGGGTGGGAGGGATTTCTATGCCTTTTTCTTTTTGGCTACCCCCCGTGTAAAGGGGAAAAAAGCCTTTGGTACATGTATGTATGTATGCATAGAGGGATTAGGGAGAAATGTCAATGTAATAGTATTGGGAGACCTTAACCACTTCCATACGGTGACGCCTATGTAGGTGGCATGAGGAGCAAGTGGGTACGTGATGATGCCGATGTCGCCATCTTGATTATATTTATTGTAGTCGTACTTACGTAATTTACATTCTCTCTAAACTGGCTTCATCAATTTTCTATGGTTATCAAAATACACGGGTGAAAGGGAAGAAACGATTGAGCACTGACTTTATTTTTTATAATGCTATTATTATGACGCAACATCGCATGTCGGGCAGCTAATGCTACCAGACGTGCGATGTGCCCCGGAGTGAAGAGGTTAATGCTAGGGTAGGAAATGAACCAACTGACGGAGTGGTTGGGAAATGTGGAGTTCCAGGAAAGAATCGTATTGGAGAGTTGATGGTGGAGATGTGTCTAGAGAGAGAGTTGATGATAGCAAATACAGTGTTTTGGAAGAAAGTCAAACATAAGTACACATGGGAGAGGGTGGTAGATGGGTGATAGATAGAGCATTAATGTATGTATTTGGAATCAGTTTTGTGGCTTGCCATTGTACTTTTTCCAATCTGTTAACCTCTTCAGTATGGGCCTTAAATCTCGCGGGCAGCAGCCCATGCCAGCCATACGACGTGTTACAATAATACTCGCATCATAAAATATAGTCACCGCTTATATCGATCGTTCTTTCTTTCACCCGTGAATTTTGAAAACCATAGAGAATGTGATTAAGGGCAGATTAGGGAGAATGTCAAAACGCAGGGGCAACTACAATAAATATAATCAAGACGCTGATATGGCAGCGTCGCATATCCACTTGCTCCTCATGCCGCCTACGTATGCGGCACCGTATGGAAGGGGTTAATGTCTTTAATGAGATTCAGTGACCATATGGAAACAGCATATTCCAAATGTGGACGAACTAACAATTTATATAGCTTGTTAATGAGAGGTGCCAAGATAAGAGGCAGGGAAGAGGGTGGAGGGGACTTGGGTGTGATAGGGATGGAATGGGTAGGAGTGGTTTTTATGGCTTTGTTTTTTGGCTACCTCCCTTATAAGGGGGAAAAGATCCTTTGGTATACGAATGTATGTTAATGAGAGATAGACTTGTGAAGTCAAAAGATTGTGCAATCAGTCCTAGAATCTTACTTGCTTTCTCAGAGGCTGAAATACACTGATCGGACGATTTGAGATTGTTACTGATAATTACCCTGAGATCCTTTTCACTATCCACTTTTGTTAACTAATTTCCAAATAACTTGTAATCATACTGTTATTTTTGCCTATGTGCATAACCTTGCATTGTGTTAAATTTCATTAGCCACTTTTCAGACCATCGCTATAATTTATCTAAATCTTCTTGAATATCTAACTGATTTAAGTGATCATTTGTCATTCTATGCAATTTTGTATCATCAGCAAACTTGGAGACAATAGATTTTAGTTCCGTAGGCTATATCATTTATATATACTATGAATAGAAGTGGCCCAAGAACAGAACCCTAAGGAACTCCACTCATAACATTTTTCCATCTACAAATTTTGCCATTTATAACAACTCAGTTTTTGATCATTCAACTAATTACTAGTCCAACTTAATCAGCTACCACTTACTCCGTGTGAAGCTGATTTAGTAAGTAGCCTTTCATGGGGATGGCATCAAAAGCTTTTGCAAAGTCTAATTATATGAAATTTATATTCTTTTGTCATAATTCAAGATGACTGTGTAAGTTAGTCTTGCAAGAATGTTTCCATCTGAATCCATGCTGGCTATCATTTATCACAGTTACTTTCTAAATGATGTTTGATAGCATCTCTGATTATAGTTTCCATCATTTTCCCTATGAATGAAGTTAAGCTTATAGGCCTGTAGTTATTTGGTTTCTTTTTGTCACCTTTTTTGAATATTGGAGTAATGTTAGCTAGCTTCCATTCTCTTGGGACATCTCTGTATATGATGGATTTTTTGAAAATAATTTCTAATGGAACAACAATCTCATTTTTCATTTCCTTTAAGATTCTTGGATGCCAACCGTCAGGCCCTGGTGTTTTATCATCTTTGAGTTTCTCTATACAACTTTCAATTTTTTCTTTTGTTATATTTACCATAGTAAATTCACCCTAGATTTTTCACAGGTTTCAGTTTGGAGTTCATTTTGAAGTGTTTTGTTTACGAATAATGAGATAAAATAGTTGTTTAAAATATCACACATTCCTTCATTTGAATTCTCAAATTGACTGTCAGCAGATAATAGTGGGCCAATGTGACTATAGAATTCATTGGAATTCTCTTTGGATTTATCAGCGATATTCATTTTGTATTGTCATTTTTGTTTTTTATTGTCTTTAAATCTGAATTACTACATAACTTTGATAGTCATTAGGTGCACCCGAGCACTTGTATTTCTTAAACAGGATGCAAGTATGAATCATCTTAGTAAGCATATTTTGAAATATTTCCCACATCTGATCTACAGGTCTTTCAATTAATTTTGCCTCCCAATCTGTAAGCTGAAGCTCCTAACATAATCCTATGAACTGAGCTTTACTAAAATTGGGTATTTTAGATACACAAGTATCTATTCTAAAATTTTTTAGCAGTTTGAATCTAACCATTTCCAGCTCCTTCAAACCTGCCGCTCCCTCCCACCCAGCCCTCCCTACATCAGTTGATCAGGTCCCCCCTCCGCTACCTCTCCAATCTATCCCTGGTTCTCTTCAGTCCACCTCTGCTGCCCAGCATTCATCAAACCCTACCATTTGTGATGACGAGAAGAAGGCTTCCTTGTGATTTTAGTAAGACTAGCCATGTGTGTGTGTCATCTTTGTTTTGATAGATGTGGAGGTTAAAGAAATTGAAGTATGATAAATTTGTCTATTCTGACCTAACCTTACCTACCTAACCTGCATTTAGTAAAGCAGTACCTGTAATTCTAGAGGTTGTTGTTGTGTACACTTCTTCAGCCTCTACATCTATCAAAGATTGCATCTCAAGCAGATGCCATAACTGTTTGTTAGTGTATCACTTTTAGCAACTATTTGTTATTAATTTCTGCCAAGAAAAACATGTTACATTGATGTATTATAATTTACAAATGAATATTCAATTTTATGTAACTATTACACAGGTGTGCACTTCTTAAAAAATACCAATAATTCTAACTTAATAATTGCAATTATTCTCAAAACAGTCATTACGAACTAAATATCTGCCGTATTTAACTCTCACATTTATTTCAAACAAGTCTAAGCCTGAGGCCTAATCATGATTATCATGCTGGGAATTGAATTCATCTTCAACTTAATGAAGGCTGAAGCCAGTCTTCATATTTTAAAACCAAATGTGTGCTCCTCGGCTTACTTATAGAGTAATCTTATAGTATAACAACACATGATAACACTCGATACTTAGTAATTGCTACAAATACGACTAAACATCACGCCCTTAAATTTTTGTGGGTGTGGGCAATGACCCAGTAACTACCGCCGACCACAAAGTCATTGGTCTATCTGTCTTCATTGTTTTTCCTGGCCTGTAAATTCACAAATACATGTGCCATATGACAATCTACCCATATTTCGCATGCATCATAGTAAGTAATATAGTGAACAAATTTACAATTAATTTCAACCTACCCAGTGTTCAGCAACATCTTCCCGTGTCTACTGTTATGTACAAATGGCTCAAGACGAAAATTGCGTAAGGGAAATTCTTACACTGTCGTATATTGTAGTAAAAACTTTTGCGTTTAGTCTGCTTGATAAGCAATGACGGGATAGAGAAGCACAACACAGGAGGTCTAAACATAGGACGGTACAATCAACTTAGGATACAAGAAGATACAATTTCACTCAGGCTATTTGCAATATGCTTTAGAATATACTTTCACAGGACTGAATTGAGAAGAGAAAGTTTTGGAGATAATAGGGGGTACTCTAATAACCTTAGATTTGGGAGAATGCAAGAGATACGTGTGAATGCAATATAAAATGACGCCGACCAAATGGTTTCTCCTAATCTTTCTTTTAGCAATAGGGAGCGAGGAGAGAGTTGTCATGTAAATGAAGCAGATGGCTCTTGTTGCATTGTTTCTGACTTGTGCAGTGGACTGGGTACAGGGATGACCCTGTCGTGGTTTGGTTCGTTATGGACAAGTCAGGGATGGAGAATGTGGACTATAACGTCTTCTTTGAGTATAATGAAAATAGTACCAGGTCAAACACGGTTATGCTCAAGAAACGAGGCCACTGGAGAACTCTGGTGAGGGCAAATTCATTTAGTGTAAGAGTGGTCAATGATTGGAATGGTCTTCCGGTGGAGGTAGTTACAGCCCCCTCCATAGGAGCCTTTAAGGACAAACTGGATCAGTTTTTTTTTTAACAAGAAAATCTTCATCTAAAAGAAAGTAAGTGAATGAAAGGAGACATTGATGATGAAACTGCGGAAATAGAAATTGGAAAATATTTATTAATCCATATCTTACGATTGGAGTTGAGATGGGAGCTCTATAAGAAGTCTCGTAACCTCCCGTGTAATTGAAATAGGTAATAGGCTCGGAGGTCACGGGCGAGGTCTCGTTGGGAGAAGGTCCGGAGTGAGGGCCTCATCAAGCGTCGTGGCTGTGGGCGAAGGCCGAAGGGCCACAGGAGGGAATGAGGCGACTTGCTAGATGGAACTGGTCCCGAGGCGTCTTGCTGGGGAGAACTAGTCTCGAAGGCGGCTTGCTGGAGAGAACTGCTGCTCGGATTTATGCCCGGGAGAGAACTAGTGGACTAGCTAGGTAAGACCATCCGCTCGGGCGGAAATCAGAGAATTACGTGACTTGGGAAATGTGTGTATTTGTTTTTGGTGTAAACCCACCTGCTGACGTCAACGAAGAGGTCAGCCTTGTGCCAGATCGGCAGCAGCAAAGGAGAAAAGTCTCCTCGCCGCCACCGGCCGGCGAAGATTGCTGGGCGCTTGTTGAGAGCTGGAGAGGAGAGGAACGTCTGACCTCTGCGAGCGCTGACCTTTTAAAGGAGGCTGGTGGGAACCCGGACAGCTTTCCGAGTTCCTGATTGGCTGGCCGCTGGCTAGCCGGAACGTATTTGCGAAATATGCTTGCCAACTACAGCGAGTATAAAAGATAAGCTCAAGTTGTGTGACGGCGTCTGGTTTTGACCAGCGGCGCGTCACTACAACCCTGCATCCACAAGGAGCGAAGATGAAGGGGAAATGGGTGACGGATGGGAGTGGGATAGGGGGGTATGGCTACCTCACTTATATGCGTGAAGAAACCTAATAATATATACGAGTAAGTACACAGATTTGCGAATGACATCATTCTCATTTCAGAAACAGTAGACATACTAAATAGGCTGAATGATCTGAACAAGGAAAGTTAAGTGATCTGAATGTGGTACGGGTGTACAGTTGGCACCCCGGCACGGGGTCATATGTCACAATCTAGAAGGAGAGCGAATGGGGCGTTGGCTGGTGTGCGTGGCCAGTTTGTATGAGGAGAAGGCGCCAGTGATTTGAGGTGCACTAGAAGGAAAATGTAGGATTAGGTGGCGATACGAGTGAAAGAGAATCTAGAGACGAGTGTCGTATGAAACGAAGAAAAACCAGGAACTAACGTGGACAAGGTAAGTGATACGTCGCTCCGTTATAACAAGCTATCTAGGCATGACCGAGACGACTGGCATGAAGAAACCATTCAAAATGAGCAACATAACTCTAAAACCGTTTGATGGGAATGGAGACGTCGCCGCGTGGTACAAAAAGACAAAATTAGTGGCAACATTAACCGGTATCACAGATATCGCGAGCTATATTGCCCTTAACCTAGAAGGCAATGCATTGACCATCTACCTAGAAATAAAAATTAGTGATCAAGCAGATGCAGAGAAGTTGAAAGGGAAGGAAGCGTCCGCTGAGGGTGCGTTCGAATCGTTTAATCGGCCACAAAGAATGCGCTGGGCTGGCGAACGGGTCAACGTTTTTGCCAACGAAATTAGAAGATTAGCGGCCTTGTTAACATTTAAAGACAAGGCTTAGAGCAATTAGTCAGAATGGTGTTTGTGAATGCATTCCCTGACCACGTATCACCTGGGCTACAAGAAATAGATAATGATGTGTCTGCGAGCATGGATGTGTTAATAGTCCGTGCTAGACTTCTCACAAGGACACAGAAGGGTAAGTCCTTAGTTGCCATGGCGACTGAGAAACCGCAGTAGAAGAAATATGTAGCTAGAACTTAGCTAGCGTAGGATTAGGTGGCGATACGAGTGAAAGAATATCCAGAGACGAATGTCGTATTAAACAAAGAAGACAAACCAGGCATTAACGCGGACAAGGTAAGTGATACGTCGCTCCGTTATAACATTGAACAAGAAAATTAAGTGATCTGAACAAGGAAATTTGTGATCTGAGCTAGGAATTTTTTTCAAAGTAGTTTTGAAGATGAATATGAGTAAAACCAGAGAAATATTCAAATCAAAAGCAATTACAATCGGTAGTGACAAGCCAAAGAATGCACAGAGGAAGGAATAACGCTGAGAGACCGGAAGAGAATTGAGTGAGAGATATGTGGTAAGTGCCAAACACGCAGTATTTTGGTAGAAGTTTATTGCGGAGATCTACACACAAGTAAGACAGGAAGTGATCTGTCACAAGCGAATGCTTGGGGGGCCTAGCTGGGCATAAGACGCGCCTGTGGCCTACTTTCTGTTACTTTGTTGCCAGGCGGGAAAAAGATTGGGCAAAACAATACATACTAACATATCTAGGTATATACATAGAAATATACAGCAACAAGAGAACAATTACATATAATGATGAATATGCATGCAAAATGGTTAAGGGTAACATATATTTAGTTCCTTAATTCTACGACGTGTACAATTGGCATAGACGCATACGCGTTTAGCGTACGCCTAATGACGTATATATATTCGGTTATATAATTATGTATAGGACACTTATATTGTAATGACTACATAGGCTTACTTATACAAAACATTTACAATAGATATATGTTGATATTAAGTACTCATGTATAATAATGAAGTATGACATATACAATAAAGGAGATACATATACAATAAATATATACAATAATTAAGTAAGAAAGGGCTTGGCTACAGTACTCCCCCCTTGAGAGAGTAGCGTCAGTGAAGAAAGTCTTTAGTAGTAGTAAAAATCAGATTTATTGTGAAATCTGACTGCCCTGCCTGAGCGACTTTTGTATGGGAGAGCGGAAGTATGAGGGTGGGAGGGAGGGGAAGATGTGATAGGGTGGCCGAGGTCATTGGCATTTGTGGGTGGTATGGGATTCGGTGGGATGACAGTTGAAGTGTCAGAAGTGGATGAAGTAGGAAGAGGAGGAGTGGAAGGTGTTGAGGGTATGTCTGGGGTTACATGGAGACGGGTCTTAGGGCGAGGAGAAACAGGGAGGAAAGCTGGTTTCAAACGATCAATGGAAACTGAGGTTTCGCCTTGAGGTAGGTTAAGGATGAAGTACTTAGGTTCACGTCGAATGACGTCATATGGACCAGAGTACGGAGCCTCCAAACTCTTACGAATTCTGTCGACTCGTAACCAAACTTTAGAGCAAGAGTGAAGGTCGTGAGGGAGATAGGGTGGAGGTGGTGTATGGCAGTCACCGGATGCAAGATCTTGGAAATTGACAGACTGCATTTCCTTGATAAGACGAAGGATGGTTGTGTCATCCGAGGAGTGGGTGTGTTCCTGAGTAATGGCGACAGAAGGGCATAACATGTGAGCGCCAGTAACGGCGGTAAATGGGGAAAATTTGGTGACGTGAGGTGTCATGCGATAGCCAAGAAGGACGATAGGTAAGGAGTAAAACCAGTTATCTTGCCTAGCGCGGAGAGCTGATTTCAGAGAACGGTGGAAACGTTCAATCATGCCGTTAGCTTGAGGGTGATAACTAGTAGTACGCATATGGTGGAAACCAATGATAGATGAAAGCTTAGAGAAAAGTTCACTCTCGAATTGGGAACCTCTATCCGTGATGACATGAAGTGGAACACCGAAACGGCATATCCAGCCATTCACAAAAGAGATTGCTACAGAAGTGGCAGTAGTGTCAATGAGGGGAATTGCTTCAGTCCAACGAGTAGCTCGATCAATGCAAGTCAACAAGTATTTGTAAGGGAGAGGGTAAGGATAGTTAGGAAGAGTAGCAGGGGGCAACGGTCCTACAATGTCGATGTGTACTGACTGGAAGCGGTCAGTAGGAGTAGATATAGGAGAAACAGGAGAGGAAGTGTGACGGGTAGTCTTAGACTGTTGACACCTAAGGCATTGTCTTACAAATGTCTTTACATCTCTGTCAATGTGTGGCCAGAAGTAACGTTGTTTGACCAACTTAGAGGTGGACTGAACACCAGGATGAGAAAGGTTATGCAAAGAAGAGACTACGTCATTACGTAAGGGTAATGGAACAAAAGGTCGAGGAGTGTTAGTAGAGGTATCACACCAGAGTGTTAAATCAGAGGGTAAAGTGAATTTAGAGAGTCTAGGCTTGAAAGTTTCCAGTTCGTCATCTGTTGTCTGACTTTGAGCTATGCCACTTAAGTCAAAAGCGTCGAGTGTAACAGCGCATGACGTGCGAGATAAGCAATCAGCGATGACGTTAGTTTCGCCACGAATGTACTCGACTGAAGAAACGTATTCAGAAAGAACAGAGAGTTGTCGTTGTTGTCTGTCAGTTTTAGCAAGAGATTTAGAGTAAAAGGCAGCTACGAGGGGTTTGTGGTCAAGAAATAGGGTAACTGTATGTCCGTCAATGAGAGTCCTGAAATGCAAAACTGCGAGGTAAGCAGCTAATAACTCGCGGTCGTAGGTGGAATAGATGCGTTGTGTGTCAGAGAGTTTCTTCGAGTAGAATCCTAGGGGCGTTGGCTCGCCGTCTATAACTTGATAGAGAGCGGCGCCAACGGCTAGGCTTGAACTGTCAGTCACGAGTTGGTAGTTTGTCGGTAATAGGGAAGGGTAAGCTAAGGTTGGACAGTCCAGTAAGGCTTGCTTCAAATTATTGAAGGAGTCCTTTGCTGCGTCAGTCCAAGTGAGACACTTTGAAGAAGGATATTGTTTAAGAAGCTCAGTAAGGGAATAGGCTACGGTTGCAAAATTAGGAATCATGGGCCGAAAAAAATTGATCATACCCATGAAACGGCGCAAAGCCTGTGAAGTCTGAGGCAAAGGGAAATCGGAAATGGCCGTGGTACGGTCTTTAGGTGGCTTAATCCCTTGTGAGCTAATCTCGTAACCGAGAAAGGTAAGATTTGACTTGAAAAATTGACATTTGTCAAGAGAAAGTCGCATGTTATGCTGAGCCAAAATAGAGAGAACAGTTTGAACATCTGAAATATGTTCTTCAAGGGTCTCACTAGCAATCAGTACATCATCAAGGTACGTAAACGTGTTGTTTACGTTAGCTAAGAGGGTATCTATAAAGCGCTGAAATGTGGCTCCAGCATTTTTCAATCCAAAGGGCATGTACAAAAATTCAAATAAACCAAATGGCGTGCATATCGCAGTCTTAGGAATATCTTGTTCAGCTACAGGAATTTGCAGATATGCACGTTGTAAGTCTAACTTAGTGAATATAACCTTATTCTTAAGTGACATGGTGAGAGAGCGCAAGTGTGGTATGGGATATTTGTCATTTACAGTTATATTGTTTATACCTCGGTAATCTCCGCAAGGTCTCCAGGAATGTGGTTCTTTCTTGGGAACCAAATGAAGTGGGGACGCCCAAGGTGAGTTGGAGCGTCGTATGATCCCTGCATTAAGCAAAAATTGAAACTCATCCTTAGCAGCTTTGAGCTTCTCACCTGTCAATGGCCTTAATTTACAGGATATAGGGGAAGAATCACCTGTATCAATATGATGATAGGTTGTAGTTTCTACTGGTGGAGGATCAGACAGTTGTCGGGGCGCGGTAAGTACGGGGAATTTTGAAAGAAGAGCAATGGCTCTTGAATCAATATCCCCATAATGTACCGCATGTGAAGAGATAGGGAGAGGAGAAGCCTTAAGGGGAATGGTGCATGCAGTGGAAGGATCAGAGAGGAGGCGATTTCTACAATCAACTACTAGTGAATTATGGGTTAAAAAATCGGCACCAAGAATTGGGCGGACAACATCAGCAACGACGAAGGACCATGGGAGAGAACGTCTGATACGTCGAATCCCAAGTTCCACGTCGACTTCGCCGTACGTACGAATACGGGTACCGGAAGCAGTAGTAAGTTGTACTACCGTGGAACGGAGCAGTGGAGTTAAACTTGGGTCATAGGGAATGAGCGAGACTTGAGAACCGGTATCTATAAGGAATTCATAGTTCTTGCAACCTATAGTGGCACTAATGACGAGAGGCAGTCCTGCGGTTGCAAGGGATACTTCTACAGACTGCCCATCAAGTTTCCCGACGTGTTAAGCTGAGGTCCTGGGGATGAAGAACGTGAGTTAGGTCGTGAACTGGGGCGTGAACTAGGTAACACGTTAGCACTAGTGTGGGATAGAATGCACCATTGTTTACACGCTCTAGCACTGTTGCCGTAGAAGAGGTGGTAACGGCACACTCGTGGTCTTTGACCGTCATAGAAGGGAGTTAATCCGAGTGGAAAGGTAGTGGGTGTTGAAACACGTGTAGTGGGGTTACCACTACGAAACACTGGCACACTATCACTACGTGGAGCCCTTGGCACAGGCTTGTTCACCGATGACGCACTTATCCCTTTGTTTCCGTGGCCATGGGCCATGAGAGTGTCAGCGACACGGGCCAACTCATCTAGGGAACCGGCATGTGTAACAAGTAGTGGTCGTATGTCACTTGGCACTGCACGTAAAAATTTTAGGCGGATGAAGTCGTCGTCGACACCGAGTTGCTTACCTATGGTGCGAAGTTCTCGTAGGAAGGTCGTCGGCTTATCATACATGATATTGTTCTGGTGGACCAAGGCATCGAAGAGTTCCGGCGGAGACCTGGTAAGGACGTCGATTAGCGCCTTCTTCAAGCGGTCGTAGTCACCGGAAGTAACGACATCGTCGTCGAGCTGGTTGAGCACAGGGATGGTTAAGTTCGCAAGTGCATGGTTGAACTTAGTTTGGGGGACGGTTATGTTAGCTAGTGCAAATTGCGCCTCTAGCAACGTAAACCATCTTGCCGGCGATGCTTCGTCGAATGGTGGGGGTCGAACAGCGACGGCGGCGGAAGTCGTGGAATGCGTAGAGGAAGAAGTGCTTCCTGCTGCTGCTGTCGTTGTTGAAGTAGCTACAGTGGTTGTAGGCGGAGAAGGGGAATTCATGTTGTTGTTGTCGGATGTTTCCCAGTATACGTGTTGCGTATCGTATACGTGTTGCGTGTAGATCAGGACTGTTAACAATGCCGCACACTCCGATTATTTCTTGCGCACTTTGAAGTTCGTAAATGCGTAGTTCCGTGCGCGTGACGAGTCACAGTTTATGAATACGCATAGGCACTTAACCACGTAATGTGTATGACCCTAAATCACTTAGGTATGGAGCACTGGGTATTAGGGTCACTTGGGCACTGTCACTCCAGGAGGTCACCACTGTGGTAAGTGCCAAACACGCAGTATTTTGGTAGAAGTTTATTGCGGAGATCTACACACAAGTAAGACAGGAAGTGATCTGTCACAAGCGAATGCTTGGGGGGCCTAGCTGGGCATAAGACGCGCCTGTGGCCTACTTTCTGTTACTTTGTTGCCAGGCGGGAAAAAGATTGGGCAAAACAATACATACTAACATATCTAGGTATATACATAGAAATATACAGCAACAAGAGAACAATTACATATAATGATGAATATGCATGCAAAATGGTTAAGGGTAACATATATTTAGTTCCTTAATTCTACGACGTGTACAATTGGCATAGACGCATACGCGTTTAGCGTACGCCTAATGACGTATATATATTCGGTTATATAATTATGTATAGGACACTTATATTGTAATGACTACATAGGCTTACTTATACAAAACATTTACAATAGATATATGTTGATATTAAGTACTCATGTATAATAATGAAGTATGACATATACAATAAAGGAGATACATATACAATAAATATATACAATAATTAAGTAAGAAAGGGCTTGGCTACATATATTGTGGAGGCAATAAAAGGGAGGAAGTGGAATTGGGCAGGTAAGTTAGCGCGAACGACTGATGATTGATGGAACAAGTGTGTTATTGAGTGGACGCCACGAGATGGAAACCGTGAAGGAGGGAGACCAGACAGAAGGTGGAGAGACGAGATAGAGAAGTTTACAGGAGTGACGTGGTAGATGCTGGCATAGTCGTGTGAGTCATGGAATACTATGAAAGAGGTCTATGTTCAGCAGTGGACTTGGTATGGTTGATTTATTAATTGACTGCTTTTTACCATTACTATTGCCGTGATCGCAGGTTATTCCCACACTCTTTTCTACATGCGACTTGTACACAAGTCAGAATTGCAGGACAGTTACATACCAAACCAGTTCATGAGTGACCACCCCACATGCCTTTTGGCTAAAGTCTGAGCTGAAACCAAGAATACCATCTCTCCTGTTCTCTTCTCGCGAAGGAGGATGTGTTGTTCTTATTCTCTCTGAACAGGTGTTGAACACTTTCGAGTACGGTATCTATGGCGCTGACGCCCCCCCCCCTTTTTATTCTTATTATTATTATTATTATTATTATTATTATTATTATTATTATTATTATTATTATTATTATTATTATTATTATTATTATTATTATTATTATTATTATTTTTATTATTATTATTGTTATTATTTTATTTTTTATTTTTATTTTTTTAGCGCTATCAACCGGAAGACGCCAGGACTGCGCAGCAACGGAAAGCAGCCTTGACCACTTGCACTCCATCGGCGCTGGCCCTCCGGCACCTATACGAATCGGAGAAGCTCAAATTGGCACTTTATTTTCAATGGGGAATGCACGGAATGGACCTTCCGACTAACAAGCATCATCTCTCAGAAAAAGACAGCAGCAATGCCAGTGAAAAAAATACTTGAAAGTAGTAGAACTCAGTTCAAAGAGAGAAAACACACACACACACACACTTCAGCGAATGGACGGCTTGGATGACGTTCTGAAGAAAACTGAAGTCTGTGGATCCCAACGCAAAGAGAAGTGCCTAGTGTTTTTACAGGGTGGGGGGGAAATTGCTCGTGGAGTAGTGGGAAAGTAGGGAAAGAGGAAAAGGGGAGGGATTACTGAGGGAAATGGAAGGAAATGAGGAGGGAGTAGACTTGGCCCAGGCAGACAAGCGAAAGGTAAACAAAAGACTGAGCGATGATGCAATGTCTAATAAAAATGTGAAGATTAGAAGTATAGAGAGGAGCAATACAGTAGAAAGTGACGAGAATATGTTCCAGGGATTTAAAGAGGGTGGGGGGACACAACCCCCCCCCCCCCGACTGATAAGACTAGAGGAGAGAGTTGATAAGGTGATCGAGGACTTGGAACGTAGGTTAGGTAATGTTGACTCCATTTTCCAGAGAATTGAAAGGTTGGAAGAACTAGAGAAGGCAAACAGAAACTTAACCGATGAAATAGAGGACCTAAAAAGACAGTTAAGAAATGTAAAGGAGGAGAATGAGAAATTGAAGAAGAATAGTAATGAAAACAGAGAGACAATAGCTAAAGAAGCTAAAAATTGGAGAACAACCCAAGAAGGGAATAAGGTTTCATTCACTGACATAGTCAAACAGCAATTGAAAGAACATAATGAAGACTCAGTTATTAAAGTGATGAGACAGAAGGAGAATATAGTAAGAGAATTAGCTGACAAAAAGAAATGTATAATTATATCAGGAATGGAAGAGAAACATAACCCAGATAGAACCGCAAGAATCAAGGAGGAAAATGAAAGAGTAAGCAGTTTATTAAAATTAGTCCAGGAAGATGAACCAGAAATTATATAGGAAATTGAGGAAAATTTCAGACTCGGAAAATATAGTACAGATAAGACCAGACCAATTAAGATTAAATTCAGGTCACAAACAACGGCAGAGAAAATTCTATCCAAAACAGGGAAACTAGCAACAAGTGATCAATATAAAAAGGTATGGATAAAAAGGGAAATGAATAAGGAGGAAAGAGAGTAGTGAACATGAAAATAAAGCAGTTCGACATACAAAAGAAAAACATAAGGGAAACAGAGAACACAATGGAAGTGGCAGAAAACTAAGAGCGTCTTACACAAATATAGATGGATTAATAACAGGATTGAATGAACTGAATGATTATTTGAAAGAAAAAGAACCGGACATAATGGGAATTGTAGAAACAAAATTAAAAGGCCCACTACCACCCAACAGTGTAGGACATGATGCATACAATTATTGGATTAGAAACAGAGAGAAAAAAAAGGGGGTGGAGTTATGTTCCTGACTAAGAAGGATATAAACGTGAAAGGTGTCATATATGGAAAGAATACAGTAGAGATGATTATGATAGAAGTGGAAGACCGAGATAAGAAGAGCAGAAAATTTGTGATCAATTATGTGCCTCCGAAAACAGCCTCATGGGAGGAGAGTGAACATAAAAGTATGTTAGAGGACACAAAGATAACATTAACTAAAATAATGGAAGACGGAGGAAAAATAGTTATGATGGGCGACTTTAATTGCAAAGAAATCTGCTGGGAAGAAATGACAGTAAAGAGTGGTGATGACTCATGGGGAAATGCTCTACTTGAGATGATTACTGACCATTCAATGACACAATGGATACAAGAGAACACTAGGTATAGAAATGAAGAAGAACCATCGAGACTAGACTTAATAATTACATCTGAACCTAGAATAGTGGACAAGATTGAATATAAAACACCAATAGGTAAAAGTGACCACATATTGATTGAACTGGAACTTAATGAAGAAAAATATATGAAAAGAAATGAACAATATCGAAAAGGAAGAATGATGTATGAAAAAACAAACTTTGATAAAATAAGAGAATTCTTCCAACAAGAAAACTGGGAAGAAATATACAAAGAAGAAACATCAGTGGAAGAGAAATGGAATATTTTGACAAAAATTTACAAAAAAGGAGTGGAAAAGTATGTCCCAAGACAAAAACAAGAAAAAGAATATGTAAAATGCTGGTACAACAAAAGCTGTAGGGAGTTAAAAGACAAAAGAGACAAAGCCTGGACCAGATGGAAAAAAGACAGAAGACCTGAAAAATGGAAAATATATACTGGTTATAGAAATGAATATGTACAAAAGTGCAGAGAGGAAAAAAGAAAATATGAAAAAGATGTTATAGAAAAGTGTAAAGATCAACCAAAACTATTCTACAGATTTGTAAACAATAAACTGAAAAACAAACAAGACTTGGAGAAATTAAGACAAGGAGGAGTTGAATACACTGAGGAAGTAGAAATGGCAGAAATTATGAACAAACATTTTAAATCAGTGTTTACAAAGGAAAATATACAACCTGAAGAGATTGAGTGGAAAGAAAAAGTCCCCCCTATGGAAGAAATAGAAGTAACAAAGAATGAAATATTGACACACTTGGGTAATTTTGATGTCAGAAAATCGCATGGACCAGATGAAATAGCAAACTGGATTCTGAAAGAATGCAGGAATGAACTGGCAGACAAAATACATAGCATAATAAGCAGTTCCTTAAAAGAAGGAAAAGTTCCAGAAGATTGGAAAAAAGCAAATATAGTACCTATATATAAAGGAGGAAATAAAGAAGAACCTACCAACTATAGACCAGTCTCTCTAACAAGTACAATAGCAAAAATTTGTGAAAGAATTATCAAAAGTAGATGGGTAAAATACTTGGAAAAAAACAACGTACTAAATCCAAGGCAATTTGGATTCAGACAAGGACGATCATGCGTCACCAATTTAATATGTTTCTATTCAAGGCTAATAGATATAATACAAGAAAGAGATGGATGGGCTGATTGTGCATTTCTAGACCTAAAAAAAGCTTTTGACAAAGTACCACATAAGAAGTTGCTTAAGAAATTAGAATATGAAGGAGGAATACAAGGTAAATTGCTAAATTGGATGGAAGACTTTTTGCAAGAAAGAAAAATGAGAGTAGTGATAAGAGACCAGCACTCAAAATGGAATGAAGTAATAAGCGGTGTCCCGCAGGGAACAGTTCTGGCCCCAATAATGTTTGCAATATATATTAATGATATGGATGAAGGAATTGAAAGCTATATGAGCTTCTTTGCAGATGATGCAAAACTACTGAAAAGAGTGAAAACTGAAGAAGATTGTGAATCACTACAGAGAGATCTAAATAAAGTACAAGAATGGAGTAGGAAGTGGGAGATGGAGTTCAATACATAAAAATGTAGTATAATGGAATTTGGAAAAAACAAAAACAGAATAACAGGATCATATAATTTGGGAGAAGAAGGAATAAAAAAAGTAGAAAATGAGAAGGACCTGGGAGTCATTGTTATGAATAATATGTCACCTGAGAAACATATAAATAAGATTTTTGGAGAAACTTATAATTTAATAAGAACAATCAAAGTGGCATTTACATACCTGGATGAAGAAATGGTGAGGAAAATCCTAATCACCCTGATAAGACCAAGATTGGAATATGCAGCAACGATATGGTCACCAAGTACAAAAAAAATGTATAAAAAAACTTGAAAGAATACAAAGAGCAATTACAAAATTGGCACCAACACTCTCAAAACTATCATATGAAGAGAGACTACAAAAACTTAAACTACAGACACTAGAGCAAAGAAGAGAGAGAGGAGATTTGATAGCTATTTACAGAATCATGAAAGGCATAGAAATTATTGATAGAGAGAATCTGATAAAATGGGATGACAGAAATACAAGAGGACACGGAAAGAAAATAAAAAAAGACAGCTATAGAAGAGATTTGAAAAAGAACAGCTTTCCTCACAGAGTAATAGACAGTTGGAACAAGTTAGATGAGAAAGTGGTGTGTGCAAAAACAATACATGAATTTAAAAATAGTTTAGATAAAATGAGATATGAAGACGGGACCTCACGAGCATAGCTCCCCTTCCCGTAAAATACAACTAGGTAAATACAACTAGGTAAATACACACACACACACACACACTTCAGCGAATGGACGGCTTGGATGACGTTCTGAAGAAAACTGAAGTCTGTGGATCCCAACGCAAAGAGAAGTGCCTAGTGTTTTTACAGGGTGGGGGGGAAATTGCTCGTGGAGTAGTGGGAAAGTAGGGAAAGAGGAAAAGGGGAGGGATTACTGAGGGAAATGGAAGGAAATGAGGAGGGAGTAGACTTGGCCCAGCCAGACAAGCGAAAGGTAAACAAAAGACTGAGTGAGGATGAAATGTCTAATAAAAATGTAAAGATTAGAAGTATAGAGCGGAGCAATACAGTAGAAAGTGACGAGAATATGTTCCAGGGATTTAAAGAGGGTGGGGGGGACACAACCCCCCCTCCCCCCCGACTGATAAGACTAGAGGAGAGAGTTGATAAGGTGATCGAGGACTTGGAACGTAAGTTAGGTAATGTTGACTCAATTTTCCAGAGAATTGAAAGGTTGGAACAACTAGAGAAGGCTAACAGAAACTTAACTGAAGAAATAGAGGACCTAAAAAGACAGTTAGGAAATGTAAAGGAGGAGAATGAGAAATTGAAGAAGAATAGTAATGAAAACAGAGAGAAAATAGCTACAGAAGCTAAAAATTGGAGAACAACCCAAGAAGGGAATAAGGTTTCATTCACTGACATAGTCAAACAGCAATTGAAATAACATAATGAAGACTCAGTTATTAAAGTGATGAGACAGAAGGAGAATATAGTAAGAGAATTAGCTGACAAAAAGAAATGTATAATTATATTAGGAATGGAAGAGAAACATAACCCAGATAGAACCGCAAGAATCAAGGAGGAAAATGAAAGAGTAAGCAGTTTATTAAAATTAGTCCAGGAAGATGAACCAGAAATTATAAAGGAAATTGAGGAAAATTTCAGACTCGGAAAATATAGTACAGATAAGACCAGACCAATTAAGATTAAATTCAGGTCACAAACAACGGCAGAGAAAATTCTATCCAAAACAGGGAAACTAGCAACAAATGATCAATATAAAAAGGTATGGATAAAAAGAGAAATGAATAAGGAGGAAAGAGAGGCAGAAAAGCAGAAAAGAATTGAAGCTAAGGCCAAAAACGAGGAAAGAACGGAGTCAGAGAAAGAGAGATTCTATTGGAGAGTAGTGAACATGAAAATAAAGCAGTTCGACATACTAAAGAAAAACATAAGGGAAACAGAGAACACAATGGAAGTGGCAGAAAACTAAGAGTGTCTTACACAAATATAGATGGATTGATAACAGGATTGAATGAACTGAATGATTATTTGAAAGAAAAAGAACCGGACATAATGGGAATTGTAGAAACAAAATTAAAAGGCCCACTACCACCCAACAGTGTAGGACATGATGCATACAATTATTGGATTAGAAACAGAGAGAAAAAACAAGGGGGTGGAGTTATGTTCCTGACTAAGAAGGATATAAACGTGAAAGGTGTCATATATGGAAAGAATACAGTAGAGATGATTATGATAGAAGTGGAAGACCGAGATAAGAAGAGCAGAAAATTTGTGATCAATTATGTGCCTCCGAAAACAGCCTCATGGGAGGAGAGTGAACATAAAAGTATGTTAGAGGACACAAAGATAACATTAAACAAGATAATGGAAGAGGGAGGAAAAATAGTTATGATGGGCGACTTTAATTGCAAAGAAATCTGCTGGGAAGAAATGACAGTAAAGAGTGGTGATGACTCATGGGGAAATGCTCTACTTGAGATGATTACTGACCATTCAATGACACAATGGATACAAGAGAACACTAGGTATAGAAATGAAGAAGAACCATCGAGGCTAGACTTAATAATTACATCTGAACCTAGAATAGTGGACAAGATTGAATATAAAACACCAATAGGTAAAAGTGACCACATATTGATTGAACTGGAACTTAATGAAGAAAAATATATGAAAAGAAATGAACAATATCGAAAAGGAAGAATGATGTATGAAAAAACAAACTTTGATAAAATAAGAGAATTCTTCCAACAAGAAAACTGGGAAGAAATATACAAAGAAGAAACATCAGTGGAAGAGAAATGGAATATTTTGACAAAAATTTACAAAAAAGGAGTGGAAAAGTATGTCCCAAGACAAAAACAAGAAAAAGAATATGTAAAATGCTGGTACAACAAAAGCTGTAGGGAGTTAAAAGACAAAAGAGACAAAGCCTGGACCAGATGGAAAAAAGACAGAAGACCTGAAAAATGGAAAATATATACTGGTTATAGAAATGAATATGTACAAAAGTGCAGAGAGGAAAAAAGAAAATATGAAAAAGATGTTATAGAAAAGTGTAAAGATCAACCAAAACTATTCTACAGATTTGTAAACAATAAACTGAAAAACAAACAAGACTTGGAGAAATTAAGACAAGGAGGAGTTGAATACACTGAGGAAATGGAAATGGCAGAAATTATGAACAAACATTTTAAATCAGTGTTTACAAGGGAAAATATACAACCTGAAGAGATTGAGTGGAAAAAAAAGTCCCCCCTATGGAAGAAATAGAAGTAACAAAGAATGAAATATTGACACACTTGGGTAATTTTGATGTCAGAAAATCGCATGGGCCAGATGAAATAGCAAACTGGATTCTGAAAGAATGCAGGAATGAACTGCAGACAAAATACATAGCATAATAAGCAGTTCCTTAAAAGAAGGAAAAGTTCCAGAAGATTGGAAAAAAGCAAATATAGTACCTATATATAAAGGAGGAAATAAAGAAGAACCTACCAACTATAGACCAGTCTCTCTAACAAGTACAATAGCAAAAATTTGTGAAAGAATTATCAAAAGTAGATGGGTAAAATACTTGGAAAAAAACAACGTACTAAATCCAAGGCAATTTGGATTCAGACAAGGACGATCATGCGTCACCAATTTAATATGTTTCTATTCAAGGCTAATAGATATAATACAAGAAAGAGATGGATGGGCTGATTGTGCATTTCTAGACCTAAAAAAAGCTTTTGACAAAGTACCACATAAGAAGTTGCTTAAGAAATTAGAATATGAAGGAGGAATACAAGGTAAATTGCTAAATTGGATGGAAGACTTTTTGCAAGAAAGAAAAATGAGAGTAGTGATAAGAGATCAGCACTCAAAATGGAATGAAGTAATAAGCGGTGTCCCGCAGGGAACAGTTCTGGCCCCAATAATGTTTGCTATATATATTAATGATATGGATGAAGGAATTGAAAATTATATGAGCTTCTTTGCAGATGATGCAAAACTACTGAAAAAAGTGAAAACTGAAGAAGATTGTGAATCACTACAGAGAGATCTAAATAAAGTACAAGAATGGAGTAGGAAGTGGGAGATGGAGTTCAATACAAAAAAGTGTAGTATAATGGAATTTGGAAAAAGCAAAAACAGAATAACAGGATCATATAATTTGGGAGAAGAAGGAATAAAAAAAAGTAGAAAATGAGAAGGACCTGGGAGTCATTGTTATGAATAATATGTCACCTGAGAAACATATAAATAAGATTTTTGGAGAAACTTATAATTTAATAAGAACAATCAAAGTGGCATTTACATACCTGGATGAAGAAATGGTGAGGAAAATCCTAATCACCCTGATAAGACCAAGATTGGAATATGCAGCAACGATATGGTCACCAAGTACAAAAAAATGTATAAAAAAACTTGAAAGAATACAAAGAGCAATCACAAAACTGGCACCAACACTCTCAAAACTATCATATGAAGAGAGACTACAAAAACTTAAACTACAGACACTAGAGCAAAGAAGAGAGAGAGGAGATTTGATAGCTATTTACAGAATCATGAAAGGCATAGAAATTACTGATAGAGAGAATCTGATAAAATGGGATGACAGAAATACAAGAGGACACGGAAAGAAAATAAAAAAAGACAACTATAGAAGAGATTTGAAAAAGAACAGCTTTCCTCACAGAGCAATAGACAGTTGGAACAAGTTAGATGAGAAAGTGGTGTGTGCAAAAACAATACATGAATTTAAAAATAGTTTAGATAAAATGAGATATGAAGACGGGACCTCACGAGCATAGCTCCCCTTCCCGTAAAATACAACTAGGTAAATACAACTAGGTAAATACACACACACACACACACACACACACACACACACACACACACACACACACACACTTCAACGAATGGACGGCTTAGAAGACGTTCTGAAGAAAATTGAAGTTTTGTGGATCCCAACGCAAAGAGAAGTGCTTATTGTATTTACAGGGTGGGGGGAAATTGCTCGTGGAGTGGTAGGAAAGTGGGGAAAGAGGAAAAGGGGAGGGATTACTGAGGGAAATGGAAGGAAATGAGGAAGGAGTAGACTTGGCCCAGGCAGACAGGCGAAAGGTAAACAAACGGCCCCCCCGACGACGATGAAATGTCTAATAAAAATGTAAAGATTAGAAGTATAGATAAGAGCAATACAGTAGAAAGTGATGAGAATACTTTACAGGGATTTAAAGAGGGTGGGGGGACACACCCCCCCCCGACTGACAAGACTAGAAGAGAAGGTCGATAAGATGATCGAGGACTTGGAGCGTAGGTTCGGTCATGTTAACAATATTATACGGAGGGTTGAAAAATTGGAAGAACTAGAGAAGGCGAACAAAAACTTAACTAAGGAAATTGAAGAATTAAAAAAACAGTTAAAAGAAGTAAAAGAGGAGAATAAAGTCTTAAAGGAGAATAATAAGGAGAACAAGGAGGGTTGGAAAAAAATTCAAGAAAATAGCAAAGTTGCATTCACTGACATAATCAGACAGCAAATGAATGAACAAACTGAAAACTCAGTTATTAAAGTGATGAGACAGAAGGAGAATATAGTAAGAGACTTAGCAGACAAAAAGAAATGTATAATTATATTAGGAATGGAAGAGAAACATAACCCAGATAGAACCACAAGAATCAAAGAGGAAAATGAAAAAGTAAGAAATTTACTAGAATTAGTTCAGGAAGATGAACCAGAAATAATGAAACAAATCGAAGAGAAATTCAGGCTAGGGAAATATAGTATAGACAAGACCAGACCAATTAAGATTAAATTCAGGTCACAAACTACGGCTGAGAATATCTTATCCAAAACAGGGAAACTAGCAACAAGTGAACAATATAAAAAGGTATGGATAAAAAGGGAAATGAATAAAGAGGAAAGAGAGGAAGAAAAACAAAAAAGACTTGAAGCAAAGGAAAAAAAACGAGATAAGAACGGAGTCAGAAAAAGAGAGATTCTATTGGAGAGTAGTGAATATGAAACTAAAGAAAGTCGACATACAAAAGAAAAACAAAAGGGAAACAGAGAACACAATGGAAGTGACAGAAAACTAAGAGTGTCTTACACAAATATAGATGGATTAATAACAGGATTGAATGAGCTGGATGATTATTTGAAAGAAAAAGAGCCAGACATAATGGGAATTGTAGAAACAAAAGTAAAAGGTCCACTACCACCCAACAGTGTAGGACATGATGCATATAATTATTGGATTAGAAACAGAGTGAAAAAGGAAGGGGGTGGAGTTATGTTCCTGACTAAGAAGGATATAAACGTGAAGTGTGTCACATATGGAAAGAATACAGTAGAGATGATAATGATGGAAGTAGAAGACAGAGATAAGAAGAACAGAAAGTTTGTGATAAATTATGTGCCCCCAAAAACAGCCTCATGGGAAGAGAGTGAACATAAAAGTATGTTAGAGGACACAAAGATAACATTAAACAAGATAATGGAAGAGGGAGGAAAAATAGTTATGATGGGCGACTTTAATTGCAAAGAAATCTGCTGGGAAGAAATAACAGTAAAGGGTGGAGACGGTTCATGGGGAAACGCTCTACTTGAGATGGTTACTGACCATACAATGACACAATGGATACAGGAGAACACTAGGTATAGAAATGAAGAAGAGCCATCGAGACTAGACCTAGTAATTACATCCGAACCTAGAATAGTGGACAAAATTGAATATAAAACACCAATAGGTAAAAGTGACCACATATTGATTGAACTGGAACTTAATGAAGAAAAATATATGAAAAGAAATGAACAATATAGAAAAGGAAGAATGATGTATGAAAAAACAAACTTTGATAAAATAAGAGAATTCTTTCAACAAGAAAACTGGGAAGAAATATACAAAGAAGAAACAACAGTAGAAGAGAAATGGAATATTTTGACAAAAATTTACAAAAAAGGAGTGGAAAAGTATGTCCCAAGACAAAAACAAGAAAAAGAATATGTAAAATGCTGGTACAACAAAAGCTGTAGGGAGTTAAAAGACAAAAGAGACAAAGCCTGGACCAGATGGAAAAAAGACAGAAGACCTGAAAAATGGAAAATATATACCTGTTATAGAAATGAATATGTACAAATGTGCAGAGAGGAAAAGAGAAAATATGAAAAAGATGTCATAGAAAAGTGTAAAGATCAACCAAAACTATTCTACAGATTTGTAAACAATAAACTGAAAAACAAACAAGACTTGGAGAAATTAAGACAAGGAGGAGTTGAATACACTGAGGAAATGGAAATGGCAGAAATTATGAACAAACATTTTAAATCAGTGTTTACAAGGGAGAACATACAACCTGAAGAGAACGAATGGAAAGAGAAAGTCCCCCCTATGGAAGAAATAGAAGAATCAAAGAATGAAATATTAACACACTTGAGTAATCTTGATGTCAGAAAATCGCATGGACCAGATGAAATAGCAAACTGGATACTGAAAGAATGCAGGAATGAACTGGCAGACAAAATACTAAATAGTTCCTTGAAAGAAGGAAAAGTTCCAGAAGATTGGAAAAAAGCAAATATAGTACCTATATATAAAGGAGGAAATAAAGAAGAACCTACCAACTATAGACCAGTCTCTCTAACAAGTACAATAGCAAAAATTTGTGAAAGAATTATCAAAAGTAGATGGGTAAAATATTTATAAAAAAAAAAAAACAGTGTTAAATCCAAGGCAATTTGGATTCAGACAAGGACGATCATGCGTCACCAATTTAATACGTTTCTATTCAAGGCTAATAGATATAATACAAGAAAGAGATGGATGGGCGGACTGTGCATTTTTAGATCTAAAGAAAGCTTTTGACAAAGTACCACATAAGAAGTTGCTTAAGAAATTAGAAACTGAAGGAGGAATACAGGGCAAACTACTAAATTGGATGGAGGACTTTTTGCAAGAAAGAAAAATGAGAGTAGTGATAAGAAACCAGCACTCAAAATGGGATGAAGTAATAAGCGGTGTTCCGCAGGGAACAGTTCTGGCCCCAATAATGTTTGCTATATATATTAATGATATGGATGAAGGAATAGAAAGCTATATGAGCTTCTTTGCAGATGATGCAAAACTACTGAAAAGAGTGAAAACTGAAGAAGATTGTGAATCACTACAGAGAGATCTAAATAAAGTACAAGAATGGAGTAGGAAGTGGGAGATAGAGTTCAATACAAAAAAGTGTAGTATAATGGAATTTGGAAAAAGTAAAAACAGAATAACAGGAGCATATAAATTGGGAGAAGAAGGAATAAAAAAAGTAGAAAATGAGAAGGAACTGGGAGTCATTGTTATGAATAATATGTCACCTGAGAAACATATAAATAAGATTTTTGGAGAAACTTATAATCTAATAAGAACAATCAAAGTTGCATTTACATACCTGGATGAAGAAATGGTGAAGAAAATCCTAATCACCCTGATAAGACCAAGATTGGAATATGCAGCAACGATATGGTCACCAAGTACAAAAAAATGTATAAAAAAACTTGAAAGAATACAAAGAGCAATTACAAAATTGGCACCTACACTCTCAAAACTATCACATGAAGAGAGACTACAAAAACTTGAACTACAGACACTAGAGAAAAGAAGAGAGAGAGGAGATTTGATAGCTATTTACAGAATCATGAAAGGCATAGAAATTACTGACAGAGAGAATCTGATAAAATGGGATGACAGAAATACAAGAGGACACGGAAAGAAAGTAAAAAAAGACAGCTATAGAAGAGATTTGAAAAAGAACAGCTTTCCTCACAGAGTAATAGACAGTTGGAACAAGTTAGATGAGAAAGTGGTGTGTGCAAAAACAATACATGAATTTAAAAATAGTTTAGATAAAATGAGATATGAAGACGGGACCCCACGAGCATAGCTCCCCTTCCCGTAAAATACAACTAGGTAAATACAACTAGGTAAATACAACTAGGTAAATACAACTAGGTAAATACACACACACACACACACACACACACACACACACACACACACACACACACACACACACACACACACACACACACACACACACACACACACACACACTTCAACGAACGGACGGCTTAGAAGACGTTCTGAAGAAAATTGAAGTTTTGTGGATCCCAACGCAAAGAGAAGTGCCTATTGTATATACAGGGTGGGGGGAATTGCTCGTGGGGTAGTAGGAAAGTAGGGAAAGAGGAGAAGGGGAGGGATTACTGAGGGAAATGGAAGGAAATGAGGAAGGAGTAGACTTGGCCCAGGCAGACAGGCGAAAGGTAAACAAACGGCCCCCCGACGACGATGAAATGTCTAATAAAAATGTAAAGATTAGAAGTATAGATAAGAGCAATACAGTAGAAAGTGATGAGAATATTTTCCAGGGATTTAAAGAGGGTGGGGGGGACCCCCCACCCCCACCCCCGACTGACAAGACTAGAAGAGAAGGTCGATAAGATGATCGAGGACTTGGAGCGTAGGTTCGGTCATGTTAACAACATTCTACAAAGAGTTGAAAAATTAGAAGAACTAGAGAAGGCGAACAAAAACTTAACTGATGAAATAGAAAACCTGAAAAGACAGTTAAAAGAAGTAAAGGTGGAGAATGAGGAATTGAAGAGGAATAGTAAAGAAAACAGAGAGGGATGGAAGTCGATAAAAGAAAACAGTAAAGTTGCATTTACTGATATAATTAAACAGCAAATGAGAGAACAAACTGAAGACTCAGTTATTAAAGTGATGAGACAGAAGGAGAATATAGTAAGAGACTTAGCTGACCAAAAGAAATGTATAATTATATTAGGAATGGAAGAGAAACATAACCCAGATAGAACCTCAAGAACCAATGAGGAAAATGAAAAAGTAAGCAGTTTACTAAAATTATTTCAGGAAGATGAACCAGAAATTATGAAGGAAATTGAGGAAAAATTCAGGCTCGGAAAATATAGTACAGATAAGACCAGACCAATTAAGATTAAATTCAGGTCACAAACGACGGCGGAGAATATCTTATCCAAAACAGGGAAACTAGCAACAAGTGAACAATATAAAAATGTATGGATAAAAAGGGAAATGAATAAAGAGGAAAGAGAGGAAGAAAAGCAGAAAAGACTTGAAGCTAAGAAAAAAAACGAGAACAGAACGGAGTCAGAGAAAGAGAGATTCTATTGGAGAGTAGTGAATATGAAACTAAGGCAGTTCGACATACAAGAGAAAAACAAAAGGGAAACAGAGAATACAATGGAAGTGACAGAAAACTAAGAGTGTCTTACACAAATATACATACATACATACATATACCAAGGCTTTTTCCCCCATACAAGGGAGGTAGCCAAAAAGGGAAAGGCATAAAAACACTCCCACCCATTTCATCCCTACATACACTCCACACCCCTCCCACCCTTCCTCTCATCTGAGCACCTCCTGGATGACGGGTCATCCCTGCACCCTGCCCACCGCCCTGGGTCAGAAGCAGTGTCGCAAGACACAGCACATCCACAGCAAGGCCGCTTCATTTAATCGGCGACCCCCCCTCTCCGTCCCCCTTTGCATATAAGGCGAGGACGGGGAGAAATCCCTTCGGGCTGCGTCAAAATTTACTCACACATACTACCCCACCCCCCACCCCCCCGCCCATTCCTCCTCATGCAATCACAACATCATCCATATACAACCATTCTCCACTCACCTCTGTCTTCCGTCCTCTCCCTTCCTTCCTCAACAGACATTCCCCTCTTCCCCAAAGCCCCCTTCACCCCATCCATCCACCTCATCCTAGGACGTCCCCTCATGTTCACTCCCTCCACATCTGCCTTCCATACCTCTTTTACTAGTCTTTCTTCACTCATTCTTTCCATGTGTCCAAACCATCCTAATATTCTTTCATCAACCCTATCTCCCAAATCCTTTTTTACCCCTGTTCTCCTCCTCACCTCCTCATTTCTCACTCTATCCAGCCTAGTAACCCCCACCATACTTCTCAGACACCTCATCTCAAACACATTCAAACTCCTTCTCTCTTCTTCTCTTATGTTCCACGTTTCTGCCCCATACAGTGCTGTTGGCACAATCACTCCTTCATACAGTCTCCTCTTCGCATCCATTCCCAATTGTCTATTCCTCATTACACTCTTTAAACCACCAAGGCATTTACTTGCTTCTCTCAATCTACATTCTACCTCCACCTTCACTCCACCTTTTCCTGCTACACTTGCACCCAAGTATCTAAAACTATCCACTTCCTCCAGTCGCTCTCCCTTAATGTTCACTTCCAGTCTACTTCCACTTTCACCCCTTGTACATCTCATCACCTTACTTTTACCCACATTTATCTTTAGCTTTCTTCTATCACATACTCTCCCAAACTCTGCCACCAGCTTCCTCAATCCCTCCTCTGACCCTGCCACAAGCGCAGTGTCGTCCGCAAACAACAGCTGGCTCACCTCCCACTTTTCTCCATTTTCTTTAACCATCTCCAATCCCTGACTCACTACCCTAGCATTCACCTCTCGCACCACTCCATCCATGTATAAGTTGAACAGCCAGGGCGACATAACGCATCCTTGACGAAGTCCCACCTTTACTTCAAACCACTCACTCTCTCCATTTCTAATCCTAACACATGCTCTACTACTCTCATAAAAACTCTTGACAGCTCCCAAAAGCTTTCCTCCTATCCCATAAATCTGCATAACCTCCCACAGTGCCTTTCTGTCTACCCTATCATAAGCTTTTTCCAGATCCATAAAAGCCCAAAAAACATCCTTCCCCTTTCCTATAGCTTTCTCACATATCTGTCTTACCACAAAGATCTGATCTACACAACCTCTACCCGTCCTAGATCCACACTGTTCCTCACCAATTACTCCTTCTGTTCCTCTCCTAATCCTCTCAATTAAGATCCTCCCATAAGCCTTCCCTACTACACTCAACAGGCTAATCCCTCTGAAACTACTACATTCACACTTGTCCCCTTTTCCCTTGTAAAGAGGAACTATACAGGCACTACTCCAGTCCTCCGGTACTCTACCCTCTCTCCAGCAAACATTAAATAACCTCACCAACCAGTCCACCATCACTGAACCTCCCTTTTTCAGACATTCTGCATGACATCCGTCCAGACCAGGTGCCTTACCTGCTTTCATCATCTTTACAACTGCCTTCACCTCATCCTTCCTTATTTCTCCTCCATTCTCCTCACTCATCACTCTCATTTTCTTCGCATTTCCCACTGCAGCTATCTTTCCTTCCCTATCTTCCTTCACATTCAGCAACTCCCTAAAATATTCTGCCCATCTTCCCCTCACTGCCATCTCTTCCATTATCATCTCTCCATCTGTACCTTTTACCTTTTCTTCCCTACTTGATTCGCCTCCTCTTCCTCTCTTAATTTCTTTCCAAAACATCTTTTTATTACTTTCAAAATTTTCTGTCATACTCCTACCCCATTTCACATCTGAATGAGCTGAATGATTATTTTAAAAAAAAAAAAAAAACGGACATAATGGGAATTGTAGAAACAAAATTAAAAGGCCCACTACCACCCAACAGTATAGGACATAAAGCATATTATTATTGGATTAAAAACAGAGAGAAAAAACAAGGGGGTGGAGTTATGTTCCTGACTAAGAAGGATATAAACGTGAAAGGTGTCATATATGGAAAGAATACAGTAGAGATGATTATGATAGAAGTGGAAGACAGCGATAAGAAGAGCAGAAAATTTGTGATAAATTATGTGCCTCCAAAAACAGCCTCATGGGAGGAGAGTGAACATAAAAGTATGTTAGAGGACACATAGATAACATTAAATAAAATAATGGAAGATGGAGGAAGAATAGTTATAATGGGCGACTTTAATTGCAAAGAAATCTGCTGGGAAGAAATGACAGTAAAGGGTGGAGACGGCTCATGGGGAAACGCTCTACTTGAGATGATTACTGACCATACAATGACACAATGGATACAGGAGAACACCAGGTATAGAAATGAAGAAGAACCATCGAGACTAGACTTAATAATTACATCTGAACCTAGAATAGTGGACAAAATTGAATATAAAACACCAATAAGTAAAAGTGACCACATATTGATTGAACTGGAACTTAATGAAGAAAAATATATGAAAAGAAATGAACAATATAGAAAAGGAAGAATGATGTATGAAAAAACAAACTTTGATAAAATAAGAGAATTCTTTCAACAAGAAAACTGGGAAGAAATATACAAAGAAGAAACAACAGTGGAAGAGAAATGGAATATTTTGACAAAAATTTACAAAAAAGGAGTGGAAAAGTATGTCCCAAGACAAAAACAAGAAAAAGAATATGTAAAATGCTGGTACAACAAAAGCTGTAGGGAGTTAAAAGACAAAAGAGACAAAGCCTGGACCAGATGGAAAAAAGACAGAAGACCTGAAAAATGGAAAATATATACCGGTTATAGAAATGAATATGTACAAACGTGCAGAGAGGAAAAGAGTAAATATGAAAAAGATGTCATAGAAAAGTGTAAAGATCAACCAAAACTATTCTACAGATTTGTAAACAATAAACTGAAAAATAAACAAGACTTGGAGAAATTAAGACAAGAGGGAGTTGAATACACTGAGGAAGTAGAAATGGCAGAAATTATGAACAAACATTTTAAATCAGTGTTTACAAGGGAGAACATACAACCTGAAGAGATTGAATGGAAAGAGAAAGTCCCCCCCATGGAAGAAATAGAAGTAACAAAGAATGAAATATTAACACACTTGAGTAATCTTGATGTCAGAAAATCGCATGGACCAGATGATATAGCAAACTGGATTCTGAAAGAATGCAGGAATGAACTGGCAGACAAAATACATAGCATACTAAACAGTTCCTTGAAAGAAGGAAAAGTTCCAGAAGATTGGAAAAAAGCAAATATAGTACCTATATATAAAGGAGGAAATAAAGAAGAACCTACAAACTATAGACCAGTCTCTCTAACAAGTACAATAGCAAAAATTTGTGAAAGAATGATCAAAAGTAGATGGGTAAAATATTTAGAAAAAAAAAAAACAGTGTTAAATCCAAGGCAATTTGGATTCAGACAAGGACGATCATGCGTCACCAATTTAATATGTTTCTATTCAATGGTAATAGATATAATACAAGAAAGAGATGGATGGGCGGACTGTGCATTTTTAGATCTAAAGAAAGCTTTTGACAAAGTACCACATAAGAAGTTGCTTAAGAAATTAGAAACTGAAGGAGGAATACAGGGCAAACTACTAAATTGGATGGAGGACTTTTTGCAAGAAAGAAAAATGAGAGTAGTGATAAGAAACCAGCACTCAAAATGGAATGAAGTAATAAGCGGTGTTCCGCAGGGAACAGTTCTGGCCCCAATAATGTTTGCTATATATATTAATGATATGGATGAAGGAATTGAAAGCTATATGAGCTTCTTTGCAGATGATGCAAAACTACTGAAAAGAGTGAAAACTGAAGAAGATTGTGAATCACTACAGAGAGATCTAAATAAAGTACAGGAATGGAGTAGGAAGTGGGAGATGGAGTTCAATACAAAAAAGTGTAGTATAATGGAATTTGGAAAAAGCAAAAACAGAATAACAGGAGCATATAAATTGGGAGAAGAAGGAATAAAAAAAAAGTAGAAAATGAGAAGGACCTGGGAGTCATTGTTATGAATAATATGTCACCTGAGAAACATATAAATAAGATTTTTGGAGAAACTTATAATTTAATAAGAACAATCAAAGTGGCATTTACATACCTGGATGAAGAAATGGTGAAGAAAATCCTAATCACCCTGATAAGACCAAGATTGGAATATGCAGCAACGATATGGTCACCAAGTACAAAAAAATGTATAAAAAAACTTGAAAGAATACAAAGAGCAATTACAAAACTGGCACCAACACTCTCAAAACTATCATATGAAGAGAGACTAGAAAAGCTTGAACTACAGACACTAGAGCAAAGAAGAGAGAGAGGAGATTTGATAGCTATTTACAGAATCATGAAAGGCATAGAAATTACTGACAGAGAGAATCTGATAAAATGGGATGACAGAAATACAAGAGGACACGGAAAGAAAATAAAAAAAGACAGCTATAGAAGAGACTTGAAAAAGAACAGCTTTCCTCACAGAGTAATAAACAGTTGGAACAAGTTAGATGAGAAAGTGGTGTGTGCAAAAACAATACATGAATTTAAAAATAGTTTAGATAAAATGAGATATGAAGACGGGATCCCACGAGCATAGCTCCCCTTCCCGTAAAATACAACTAGGTAAATACAACTAGGTAAATACACACACAAACACACACACACACACACACACACACACACACACACACACACACACACACACACACACACACACACACACACACACACACACACACACACACACACACACACACACACACACACACACACACACACACACACACACACACACACACACACGTCGGACAGACGGCGAAGATTGGAACTCCGGAAAGAAACGCAATTTTCGTGGATTTCAACGGCGAGGGAGTACCTGTGTTGTATAAATAGGGAAGGGAAAAGTTCGTGGTGTAGTGCGAAGGTTAAGAAAAAGGAGAAGGGGAGGGATTATTGAAGAACATGAGGAAGGGGGTGAACGGGCCCCGGACGTCAGAAGGAATGTAAACAAAAGATGTGCAGATGACACAAGTGAAGTCGAAGAAATCAGTAAAGGCATAAAAATTAGAAACATAGATAGGAGCATCGCAATAGAAAGTGGAGACAATTATTTCTATGGATTTAATGAGGGAGGAGGTGACAACCTCCCCCGATTAGCAAGCCTAGAGAAAAAACTAGCAAAAATGAACGAATCATGGGAATTTAGGTTTGGTCAACTGGCACTGATTACACAAAGAGTTGATAAATTGGAAGAACTAAAGAAGGAGAACCAAAGCTTAAATAAAGAAATAGAAGAATTAAAAAGACAGTTAAAAGACGTAAAAGATGAGAATGAGGAATTAAAGAAGAATACTAAAGAGAATAAAGAGTCCATAGAAAAAGAGGAAATGGTTGGAAAAAGGTTCAGGAGAATAGCAAAATTGAATTTAGAGGTATATTGAAACAACAGATGAAGGACCATACTAAGGACACATTTATTAAAGTGATGAGAGAAAAGGAGAATATAGTAAGGGACTTAGCAGATAAAAAGAAATGTATGATTATATTAGGAATGGAAGAGAAACATAATCCAAATAGGACTACAAGAGTAAGTGATGAGAGAGAAAGAGTGAACAAGGTACTAAAAATATTTCAAGAAAGTGAACAGGAAATAGGGAAAGAAATTGAAGAAATATATAGGGTGGGGAAATACAGTATAGATAAGTCCAGACCAATTAAAGTTAAATTCAGGTCACAAACGACAGCAGAAAATGTCTTATCAAAAACAGGAAAACTAGCAAACAGTGATCAGTATGAACAGGTATGGATAAAAAGAGAGATGAATAAAGAGGAAAGAGAGGAAGAAAAACAAAAAGAATCGAAGCTAAGGGAAAAAAACGAGAACAAAGCAGAGTCAGACAAAGAGAAATTCAATTGGAGAGTAGTGGATATGAAACTGAGAAAATGGTTCATAGTAGAGAAAAACAGAAGGGAAACAGTAAACAGGATGGATGTAACAGAAAATGAAAAGTGTCTTACATAAATATAGATGGATTGATAACAGGCTTGAATGAACTGAATGAAAAAGGAACCTGACATAATGGGAATTGTGGAGACAAAATTGAAAGGTCCATTACCCCCCAACAGTGTAGTACATGGTGTATATAATTATTGGATTAGAAACAGAGAAGTAAAACAAGGTGGTGGAGTTATGTTCCTGACTGAGAAGGATATAAATGTGAGGAATGTTACATATGGAAAGAATAGAGTGGAAATGACTATAATGGGAATAGAGGACAAGGAAAATAAGAACAGGGAGTTTGTGGTAAATTATGTGCCTCCTAAAACGGCTTCGTGGGAAGAGAGAACACAAGAATATGCTAGAAGACACAAGGATAACACTGAATAAGACGATGGAAGATGGAGGAAAAATAGTTATAATGGGTGACTTTAATTGTAAAGAAATCTGCTGGGAAGATATGGCAGTGAAGGGTGGAGACGACCTATGGGGAAATGTACTACATGATATGATTATAGAACATACAATGACACAATGTATACAATAGAATACTAGGTATAGAAATGAGGAAGAACCATCGAGACTGGACCTAATAATCACATCAGAACCTGAAATAATGGACGAGATTGAATATAAGACACCACTAGGCAAAAGTGACCACATATTAGTTGAACTGAAACTAAATGAAGAAAAATACATGAGAAAAAACGAACAATATGGAAAGAGAAGAATGATGTATGGAAAAAAAATGATGAAATTATATTTTTTCAAAAGCAGACTGGGAAAGGATATACGAAGAGGAAACAACAGTAGAAGAGAAATGGAAAATATTGACAAAAAGTTTATAAAGGAGTGGAAAAGTATGTTCCATGACAAAAACAAGAAAAAGCATATGTAGAACGTTGGTACAACAAAAGATGTGGAGAGTTAAAAGATAAAAGGGATAAAACTTGGATAAAATGGAGGAAATGAAAAAAATTGAAAATATATATACTGGTTATAGAAATGAATGTGTAGGCTACAAGTGCGCAGAGAAGAAAAGAGAAAATACGAAAAGGATGTCATAGAAAAATGTAAAGATCAACCAAATCTATTTTATAGATTTGTAAACAACAATAAACTGAAAAACAAACAAGAATTAGTGAAACTACGACAAGGAGAAATAGAATACACAGAGGAAATAGAAATGGCAGAAATTATGAACAAGCATTATAAATCGGTGTTTACAAAGGAGAACATACAACTTAGAGATGTCGAGTGGAAGGAGAAAATCCCCCCTATGAAAGAGATAGAAGCAACAAAGAATGAAATAATGAATCACTTGAGTAATCTCGATGTTAGAAAATCGCATGGTTCAGATGAAATGGCAAACTGGATTTTGAGAGAATGCAGGTATGAACTAACAGACAGAATGCATAGTCTAATACGCAGTTCATTGAAGGAAGGAAAAGTCCAATATAAACGGGGTAAACAAAGATGATCCTGCAAACTATTGACCGGTCTCTCTTACAAGTACGGTGGCTAGAATTTGTGAAAGAGTTATCAGAATTAGATGGGTAAAACATTTGGGAAAAATGTACTAAATCCGAAGCAGTTTGGATTTAGACAAGGAATATCATGTGTCACAAACTTGATGTGTCTCTATTCAAGACTAATAGATATAATACAAGAAAGAGGTGGATGGGCTGATTGTACATTTCTAGACCTGAAAAAAGCTTTTGATAAGGTGCTACACAAGAAATTGCTAAAGATATTAGAAACTGCAGGAGGAATACAGGGCAAACTATTTAAGTGGATGGACAACTTCCATGAAAGGAAAATGAAAGTGGTGATAAGAGACAAACATTCCAATTGGGATGAGGTGATTAGTGGAGTTCCACAAGGGACAGTTTTGGCCCCAATAATGTTTGCTATATATATTAATGATATGGAGGAAGGAATTGTAAGTTATATGAGCTTCTTCGCAGACGATGCAAAAATGTTGGAAAAAGTGAGCACCGAAGAAGGTTGTCAGTCGCTGCAGAGTGATCTCAATAAAGTATGGGAATAGAGTAAGAAGTGTAGTATAATGTAATTTGGAAGAAGCATAAAAAGAATAGTGGGATCATATATATTAGATTCAAACTCCTTAAAAAAAAAAAAAAAATAGAATACATACTTGTGTTTCAGTAAAGCTCAGTTCATAGGACTACGTCAGGAGCTTCAGCTTACAGATTGGGAGGCAAAATTAAGCGAAAGGCCTGTAGATCAGATGTGGGAAATATTTCAAAATACGCTCACTAAGATGATTCATACTTACAATCCTTTTAAGGACGGACGTCCCCCAAATCAGGCTCGCCCAAAATGGCTCGACAAAGAAACTGAAAAAGTATTGCTAAAAAGAGACAGGCTTATAAGAAATATAAGTGCTCGGGTGCATCTAATGACTATGAAAGTTATGTATCAATACAGAGATATTAAAAAAATAAAAATAAAAATAAAACGGCAATACGAAATGAATATCGCTGATAAATCCAAAGAGAATCCCAAAGAATTCTATAGTTACATTAGAGATAAAAAGGTAATTGTTAGGAATCACATTGGTCCACTATTATCTGCTGACGGTCAACTTGGATATTCAAATGAAGGATTGTGTGATATTTTAAACAATTATTTGAGCTCGGTTTTCGTAAACGAAACACCTCAAAGTGAACTCCAAACTGAAACCTGTGAAAAGTCTAGGGTAAACTTACTCACTACGGTAAAAAAATAAAAATAAAAAGAAAGTGTGCATAGAGAAACTCAAAGTTAGTAAAACACCAGAGCCTGACGGTTGGCATCCAAGAATCTTAAAGGAAATGAAAAATTAGATTGTTGTTCCATTAGAAATTATTTTCAAGAAATCCATCATATCCGGAGATGTCCCAAGAGAATGGAAGCTAGCTAACGTTACTCCCATATTTAAAAAAGGCGACAAAAAGAAACCAGATAACTACAGGCCTATAAGTTTGACTTCAATCGTAGGAAACATGATGGAAACTATCATCAGAGATGCTATATCGAACATCATTTAGAAAGTAACCGTTTGATAAATGATAGCCAACATGGTTTCAGACGGAAACGTTCTTGCGCGACTAACTTACTCGAATTCTACAACACAGTTATCTCGAATTATGACAAAAGAAACAATATAGATTTACTATATCTAGAATTTGAAAAGCTTTTGATACCGTCCCACACGAAAGACTACTTACTAGCTTCACACGGAATAAGTGGTAGCCTATTAAGTTGGACTAGTAATTGGTTGAATGATCGAAAACAGAGAGTTGTTTTAAATGGAAAAACTTTTAGATGGAAAAATGTTACAAGTGGAATTCCTCAGGGTTCCATTCTTGGGGCATTTCTATTCATAGTAGGCCTATATATAAATGATATAGACCATGGACTAAAATCTACTGTTTCCAAATTTACTGATGATACAAAACTGTACGGAATGGCAAATGATCACTTAAACCATTTAGATATTCAAGAAGATTTAGATAAATTATTGCAATGGTCTGAAAAGTGGCAAATTAAATTTAACACAAGTAAATGCAATGTAATACACATAGGTAAAAATAACAGTAAGTACGATTACAATATATTTGGAAATTCGTAAACAAAAGTGAATAGTGAAAAAGATCTTGGCGTAATTATCAGTAACGATCTCAAATCATCCGAGCAGTGTATTTCAGCTTCTGAGAAAGGAAATAAGATTCTAGGACTGTTTGCGCGATATTTTGACTTCAAAAGTCCATCACTCATTAACAAGCTATATAAATCGTTAGTTCGTCCACATTTGGAATATACTGTTTCCGTATGGTCGCCGAATCTCATGAAAGACATTGACAGACTGGATAAAAGTACAAGGGCGAGCCACAAAACTGATTCCAAGTATGAAAAATAAGA
This sequence comes from Oratosquilla oratoria, assembly GCF_046742065.1. Classification (NCBI taxonomy): domain Eukaryota; kingdom Metazoa; phylum Arthropoda; class Malacostraca; order Stomatopoda; family Squillidae; genus Oratosquilla; species Oratosquilla oratoria. Next base: position 46,296,928 of record NC_134809.1, on the reverse strand, counting down.
GCTCTAAAACATATGTATAACACATACATATGTTTTAGAGCTCTTATTTTTCATACTTGGAATCAGTTTTGTGGCTCGCCCTTGTACTTTTATCCAGTCTGTCAATGTCTTTCATGAGATTCGGCGACCATACGGAAACAGTATATTCCAAATGTGGACGAACTAACGATTTATATAGCTTGTTAATGAGTGATGGACTTTTGAAGCGTAGACTCAGAGGTGACTTGATACAGGTCTTTAAGATTCTAAAGGGAATTGACAACATCAAAAGTGACAAAATTTTCACATTGAATGAGAGTCAGACAAGAAACAATGGTCTCAAACTGTCCGGAAATAGATTCAATTTGGAAGTGGGTAGAAACAACTTCGCGAACCGTGTAGTTAATGAATGGAATAAACTTCCTGCAAAGGCAATGCAATGTAGTTCAGTTCGAAGCTTTAAGAATCATTTAGATAAACACCTAAGCAAGATGTTGTAATGATTATCATTTATCTTATATCATTTGTTTTTGTTTTGTTATCATTTGTCTGTTTGATTCTCATTTATTATTAGTTATATGTCGATTTATCATTATTCACTATTTACATGTTTGTTTAATATTTAACTATACCTATGCATTTATTTATGTATTTTATTTGTTATTTACATTACTATAGTCTTTATTTATTCATTTATTATTATGATCTTTTTCGCATCCGACCTAGATATGGACCAAAAGGTCTCCTCTCGGCATGCTCCGCCTTTGTAATCCTTTGTGATTAAAAAAGTGAAAAAGAGAAGAACCTAGGAGTCATTATTATGAATAATATGTCTCCTGAGAAATATATAAACAAAATTTTTGGAGAAACTTATAATTTAATAAGAACAATCAAAGTGGCATTTACATACTTGGATGAAGAATTGGTGAAGAAAATACTAGTCACTTTGATAAGACCAAGATTGGAATATGCAGCGACGACGTGGTCACCAAGTATAAAAAATGTATAACAGAACTTGAAAGAATACAAAGAACAATTTATTATGAAATTGGCACCGACGCTCTCAGAACTATCATATGAGGAGAAGATGGTAAAACTTGAACTACAGACATTGGAGCAAAGGAGAGAGGAGACTTGATAAATATTTATAGAATCATGAAAGGCATGAAAATTATTGATGGAGAAGATCTAATAAAATGGGGTGGTAGAGATACAAGAGGACATGGAAAGAAAATCAAGAAAGACAATTATAGAAGAGACCTGAAAAAGAACAGCTTTTCCCCACAGGATAATAGACGTTTTGAACAAGTTGGATGAAAAGGTGGAGTGTGCAAAAACGATACGAATTTAAAAACCGTTTAGATAAAATGAGATATGAAGACGGGACACACGAGCATAGCTCCCCTTCTCGTAAAATACAACTAGGTAGATACACACAATTGCCGGTTAATAAATACTTGAAAGTACTAGGAATTTCTTCAGAGAAAAAGACAGCAGATATGCCAGCGATGAAATGCTCGAAAGCAGCAATACCAGTAAAAAATATTCGAAAATATTAGACTCTGATCAGTGAAAAGACACTACTGCCAGCGAAGAAATACTTGAAAGTATTATGAATTTGTTCAGAGAAAAGGACAGCAGATGTGCCAGTGATGAAGTACTCGAAAGTGTTCAAAATTTGTTCAGAAAATCTCTTACTCTCTTTCAACATGTGTTGAACACTTTCGAGTACGTTGTGGTGTGTTTGGTTCGGTATGGACAAGCCAGGGAAAATGAGACTCACAATAACACTAAAACTAAGGTTTAATGGTTAATATGCTCGGAGGGAACGGACGTAGTCTCGTTGGGAGAAGGTCCGGAGTGAAGGCCTCATCAAGCGTCGTGGCTGTGGGCGAAGAGCCACAGGAGGGAATGAGACGACTTGCTGTAGGTTTGCTGGAGCGAACTGGTCCCGAGGCAGCTTGCTGGAGAGGACTGGTCCCGAGGCCTCTTGCTGGAGAGAACTGCTGCTTGGAGTTGAGCCCGGGAGAGAACTCGGTAGAGAACTCGATAGAGAAGTCGGGAGAGATCTGATTCCGATTTCCTAGGAAAGACCATCCGCTTGCGCGGGATCGGTTTTTGTGGGAGGGGAAGAATGTCTGTAAGAAAATGAAAAGATAGTAGTGTATAAAAGAGGGCTATTGCCACCGGGCGATTAAGCGAGCGACCAGGGGCTGTTGGTGGTCGTGGCTCGGGAGAAATGGACTGGGAACTCGGACGGCGGCGCCGACGCCGGGATTACAATCACCAAAAGTTCAGAAAATGGTAGGAGAAGGAGTAGTAGTAGACAAAGGTGGAAAAACGGAAAAATCTTTAGTGGGAGGTCAACTGAAATGAGGAGATGTAGTATAAGAGAAAGTTAGAAAGGAAGCGAATTTTAGTCGAAGAAAAAGTAAGTGTAGATGTTTGTGCGTGGGTCGTGGCTATGTTCGTAAGAGATGTGTGTATGTATCTTACGGGAAGTGAGTAGAAATCACTTCCCGCGTGTAGAGCGCGTTCCTGTTTAGCCCCAGGTAAGGCCTGAGTTTTTCCTGCTTTTCCCCAGGTTGGGTTTGAGAGTCTGTAGAGCTGATCCAGTGGCGGTGCGAAGGGGGGCAGGCGGGCGGATGTTGTATAATCTTTCTCCTTCCAATCACAACTCTGAAAGCAGAGAATTACGTGATTGGGAATTGTGTGTAAATGTCAGAAGTGTAAACCCGCTCGCCAGCGTCAGCGAAGAGGCCAGCGTTAGGTTGCGGGCCGGTTGGACAGAGAGGCGATTAGATAGGGGGTTCTGATTAAGGGTTGGGTTGGGCCTCTGCTAAGCCAGCGAGCAAGTGTGCGTGTGCCTCTTTTCTTCCAAGCACTACTTGGAAAACAGAGAATTACGTGACTTGGGAAATGTGTGTATTTGTCTTTGGTGTAAACCCGCCTGCCGACGTCAACGAAGAGGTCGGCCTGTGCCAGACCGGCAGCAGCAAAGGAGATATATCTCCTCGCCATCACCGGCCGGCGAAGATTCCTGGGCGCTTGTTGAGTGAGCTGGAGTGGAGAGACGTCCGACCTCTAGGAGCGCTGAGATCTGATTTCTGATTTCTGATTTGCTAGGAAAGACCACCCGCTTGCGCGGGATCGGTTTTTGTTGGAGGAGAAGAATGTCTGTAAGAAAATGAAAAGATAGCAGTGTATAAAAGAGGGCTATTGCCACCGGGCGATTAAGCGAGCGTTCTGGGACTGTTGGTGGTCGTGGCTCGGAAGAAATGGACTGGGAACTCGGGCGGCGGCGCCGACGCCGGGATTACAATCACCAAAAGTTCAGAAAATGGTAGGAGGCGTAGTAGTAGACAAAGGTGGAAAAACGGAAAAATCTTTAGTGGGAGGTCAACTGAAATGAGGAGATGTAGTATAAGAGAAAGTTAGAAAGGAAGCGAATTTTAGTCGAAGAAAAAGTAAGTGTAGATGTTTGTGCGTGGGTCGTGGCTATGTTCGTGAGTGGTGTGTGTATGCATCTTACGGGAAGTGAGTAGAAATCACTTCCCGCGTGTAGAGCGCGTTCCTGTTTAGCCCCAGGTAAGGCATGAGCTCTCCTGCTTTTCCCCAGGTTGGGTTTGAGAGATTTTGTGTATGCTTATAGCTTGTCAATTAATGGGCTACATGCAATATTATTATTACTATTATTATTATTATTATTATTATTATTATTATTATTATTGTTGTTGTTGTTGTTGTTGTTGTTGTTGTTGTTGTTGTTGTTGTTGTTGTTGTTGTTGTTGTTGTTGTTGTTGTTGTTGTTGTTGTTGTTATTATTATTATTATTATTATTATTATTATTATTATTATTATTATTATTATTATTATTATTATTATTATTATTATTATTATTATTATTATTATTATTATTATTATCATCATTACTATTACTGCTGTCACCAGTCAAAACTGGTGAAGGGGTGCATTATTGATAGGTACGGTTATACAGGTCTTATCGTGTACACCGCGCTTGGGACGGGCGCAGCTGACAGATTGTCTGTACGGTGTGGTCTAGGTGTAATGTGCTGTATGAGGTGTCTGTGTCTGTCGTGCAGTTTTTCTAGGTGTCTTGAGTGAAGTTTGTGTTTGTGTTGGTTGAGTGGACGGATGTTGGAAATTCGGTGTAGAGACTCAGTAGTTCTGAAGTCGCTCCATCGCGAACCCGTGATGAACTTGACAGCGGCATTCTGAACCTTCTGATGGTCGTAGTTATTAGTGGGACATGTCAGCTGGCTTAGTCCCGGGGACTGGCACAGAATCGGTCTGACGAGGGTTAGGTACAATCGACGTTTGGTGGTCAGTGTTGCAGTTTTGAAGCGTCTTAGCCTTCCCAGCACAGCCCTAGCCTTCGCTCCCTGTTTGCGGAAGTGTGGGGTCCAGGTAAGGCCACTATCAAGTGTGCTACCCAGCACACAGGTATGGTCCTTCACTGGGATGTTTGTGTTGTTTATTTCAAGAGGAGTGTTTGTGTTTGTGATTTGGTTCGCTTGCAGCGGAAGTATACAGCATTGCATTTCGACGCGTTGGTCTTAATGCGTCACTGTTGCTCCCACGCGTGTGCCCCGTCAAGGATGTTTTGCATTACGTGTAACTCTCCCTGCAGCGTTTTGTGTCTGCTAATGTGGTTAGTGTCGTCCGCATACGAAAGAGTTAGAGCCTGGTTGCGTGGATAAGCTGGCTCTGGCAGGTCATTCGTATGTAGATTGTACAGAGTGGGGGCAAAGACTGACCCTTGTGGTACTCCAGCCTTCGGCACAAAAGGTTGGGACAGACAGCCCCGCCACTATTCTTATTGTCCTGTCGTCCAGGTAGTTGCAGAGCAACCTTGTGAACGGCAGGGCAAAGTCGAAATTGTGGTACAATTTGTACTTAAGGCCTTCATGCCAGACAGTATCGAATGCCTTCTCCACATCCTTACAAACCAAAATGGCCTTACCAGGGCGACCGTCTGGCGGTCTTTGAACCCATTGAGTGATCATGGAGATGACGTCTTCTGCACCGCGCCCCGGCCGAAAATCAAATTGGCAATCCCTCAGCACATTCTTCGTCTCTAGGTACACGATCAGGCGGCGTCAGAGGACGTGCTCAAACACCTTACCAAAGTACTCCAGAAGGGAGATCGGCCGGTATAAAAGGGGGGCGGAGGCGGGTTTCTGGGGTTTAGGAATGAGGATGGTCATCTCGGCATTACATTTTTTTTATATTTATTGATTACAAGAAATACATCTTGCCTGGGTCTCTACCCACTACTCCTAGAAGGCATACTAGTATGCCTTTTACAATTAAGGTTATGTGTACATGTATTTAATAAGTTAGAGTCATGTCAACTGTTGAAGTGCTGCACGGTCCTGGTCGGTCCCCACGGTCCAGCCGACGTGGTTAGTGTCCTCTGTGTCCGTCGCGTCCCATCCGGTCCAGCCGACGTGGTTAGTTTCCTGCACCCGTTGCGTCCCATCCGGTCGGGCCAAGGCATCATGCGCAGTTACCTAGGTGAAAATGGAGAAGGTATTAGTCCTTTGGCTTAAATTGTGGTGGTGTGTCATAACTCAATATCACAAGTGAGTACAGTTAAGAACCCATCCGTATCCTCTGGGGCTGGCACTTGAGGGAGACGTCCCAGCCGACGTGGTTGGTATCCTTTGCACCCGTCGCGTCTCATCCGGTCGGTTCGAGGCATCCTGCGCAGTTATCTAGGTGAAAAAGAGAAGGCATTAGTCCTTGGCTTAAGTTTGTGATGTGTCATAAGTAAAAAAAAATCAGCAAGTGAGTACAGTCAAACCCATCCGTATCATCTGGGGGGCGGCACTTGAAGGAGGCGTCCCAGCTGATACGAGGTAAGTGTCCTTGACAGTCAACGGATGAGTCCCCCGGCCGAGGTCCTGGGGCCCGCACGCAGAAAACTGGTCGCTGGGCAGAGGGCCAAATAATGATTTAGCCCGTTTGCCCCCTCTTCTCCACAGTGGATGCAGGGCTCCGGCTGTCCCGTCACCTCCGAGAAACACCGATATCCAAGATGGAAGCGGTGAAGGGTGACTTCCTCTATCCTGGAGAGACGGACTCCAGGGGTCAGCCGTTCACACGCTGTGGCAACTTGGTACCAGCGTGCTGACGGCCTCTGGGCTGCCAGGTTCCTGTGGGTTTGCAGCTCCCCCTTGGCCATCGTTCTCGTTGCAATGGCCAAGATCTCAGTTCGGCTCGGGAGGACACCGATTCCGCCTTCCATGTCTCCTGTGGCCGCTCTTCTGGCCACCCTGTCTGCCGCTTCATTCCCTTGGATGCCGATGTGTCCCGGCACCCAGTTGAGGACGACTGATCTCCCTTGCTGACGGAGGGCCCTGAGCTGAAATAACAACGAGGTCATTAGGTGTTTATGGTCATTGTGATAAATTCTAGATACTGATTGTAATAGAGCTAGCCTATCTGTGTGCACAACTACATTATGTTGGTAGGTGTTGAGAGCATGGGTCAATGCTAGACCCACTGCAACACCCTCTACTTGCGTCGAGCAGCGAGTGCCCAACACCCTTACTCCCTGTTGCACGTCCTTCGTGACAAACGCTGCACCTGCCACGTTGTGTACGGGATCCACGGAGCCGTCTATGAAATAGACGACGCAGTTTTCCGGGGCAACAGATCTCATTGTGTCCTCCGCATCCGCCCGCAGGCGCGGCAGCGGCGTACCGCGTCGTGAAGCCATCACACTGATTCTGGCCGGTGGATTCTCCCAGGGGGTAGACTGCACATAACCCTCCACCGGCACATCCCTCCTCTTCTGAAGGATAAGGTCATGCAGGTGAAGGTCCCTTATACGGTGTGCAACCCTCGCTGACCACCTCTTCTGCGGGAAGAGATCCGGATCTTGCTGGAGGGCGCTGATTAGCCTTCGCCGCAGGAACGAGTCATGTTCCCTCTGAATGACTCTGATGGCGAAGGCTACCACCAGTCCTGAGATCTTCGCACTGATAGGCAACAGTCCCGCTTCTTGCTGCATATTGGCGACCAGAGCCCAACGCGGCGCGCCCAGTATTACGCGCAGCGCCTGGTTCTGTACTGCCTCCAAGCCAGCCAACCGTGTTGCGGATAGACCAGCCAGAGCACTGCTGGCATAGTCTATCACCGGTCTAATTGCGCTGACGGAGAATGTCCGGAGGACAGCGCTGTTGGCACCTGCCTCTCTGGTCGCCAAGGACTTCAATACGTTAATCCGGCTAAGGGCCCTTTCCCGGATGTAGGCTACTTCAGTCTGGAAGGACAGCCTGGAGTCAAGCCAGACGCCAAGGTACATGTGCGTGCTGACCCACTCTACCTCATGTATTGTATGCATGTATTGGTTAGAAATTAAACTACATGTAGAATTAGATTAATGCGTAGTTTCTGTGTACGTGTGTGCGTGCGTGCGTGCTTTAGCGTGAGTTCCAGAGTTCTAGAAGTCGTTGTACCTGTTAATTAATTGTCATATAAATTGTAATGCGAAAGTTGAGTGAATGGGATATAGATCTTTATTACTATCAAATTTGAAGTTGTCATGTAACTGAAAGTGTGTAAATGTAAAATTCTGTATGCAAATGAATAATTAAAATAATTAGATAAATAAAAGTTGGCAACTGTTTTGGATAGGATCCCGAGTGCTTTGTCACGCAGCACTAACAGATTATTGTGCGAGCTCGTCCTGTACGCATCAGTGCATTTCCGTGACTGTGGTGAAGAGTGGAAAGACGAAGTGTACCTTACTCGTACAATATATTAACTTTTGACGTGCAGCGTTTTACTTCACCTTATTGTTAACCGAAAACAATAAATGGTGGCGCGGTGTCGAAAGTTAAGTGCTCCCCAACCGGCCTACCCACAGCGTCTACGCCATTAGTGCATCGGCAGTGTACAAGTCTCTCTCTGCATTGTTTACAACAGAGTGAAGATCTGTGTGACCCTTTCCAGTCTGCGCTCCTTGTGTGATCCCATATTGCATTTTCAAGCAATTCTCTGCCCTGCAAGCGGCATTCCACCATACACAAGCGCCAGTGCTATAAGGTCACCTCACCACGCTACCTCCAACCACGTTCGTCGCTACCCAAGCCATCGTTCGCATTTCCCGTCTTTCACTCTCACCGTCACCCTTCAGCTCGCACCCCCTACCCAGCTGTCAATCATTCTACGAGTCAGCTCACCAACTACCTTACAGCATACGCGTGACTCCAATTCCTGCAAACGCGTACTTCCAGCATCATCTTCTTCCTCAAGTGGATTACGCAGTTCCAGTCTCTGCTCCACTTCTCCACTTCCAAAGTGGAATCCGGAAACCACGACCGTTTGGAAGTCTCCGCTCCAGCTTCAACTACTTCCACAACTCCCTGCAGCCTGTCCCTCGGCGTCACATGGCTTTAGTCTTTGGTGGCGAGATCTTGAGGCCAAGCTCTTCGCATTTTGAGGAAATGCGGTCGAGGCACGGTTGCGTCCTCCTGACCTTGGTTCCTCTGCCTACTACCACCAGCGCGACATCGTCTGCGTACGATAGGAGGCGGCATCCTGTAGGTAGAGGGGTGGCTATTAATTCCGCCATCAGCACGTTAAACAGGGTGGGAATAAGAACCCCACCCTGGGGTGTACCATTTTTCAGGGGGTGATAGCAGGACTCCACTCCCTGTAGACGGACTCTGGCAGTTCTATTGGAGAGGTAGTCCGCTATCCACTGTAACAGTTTCCCATGTACTCCTCTGGCAGCCAGACTGTCCAAAATTGCAGTGGGACTGGCAAGCTCAAATGCCTTCTCTAAGTCTAAGAAAATAACCATGGCGTGACGTTGCTCCACATGGCTCAAGAGCGTTGCGATGCACTGAGCCGTGCCCACCCCTTTGGTGAAGCCATAGAGGTTCTCTTGTGGTGGTCCCAGTTTCCACAAAAGTCTTTGGAGAACCATCTTTTCCATGGTCTTCCCTAGGCAGCTCGTCAGGGAGATAGGACGATAATTTCCGGGCTCCCTGGGCTTGGGTATAGGCATGATGTCGGCCCTCTTCCAGTTGGACGGAAGTCTTCCACAGGACCAACTACTGTTTACCACCTGGAGGAGTGCTTCTTCTCCAGCATCCCCCATGTGTGCAACCATGGAGTACGTCACTAGGTCGCTCCCCGGAGCAGTGTCGGAGGATCTCTTACGTGACGGTGAATGGCGTGTCCGTGTTACCCGGACACCCCATGGCAGCTTGTACCCTGACCTTTCTTTGGTTCACGTAGCATGGCCTGCCTCTGCCGTAGCTCGACGGGTAGCGTGGCTGTGTGCGTGCGTCTGGCAAATTCTTGCGCCAGGTTTTCTGCCTCGCAATGTGGTGCACGGGGAGCGCGCCGTGGTGGGGTACGGCTGGTCGCTATGTGGAGTTTCCTCCACAGTTCCTTTAGCGTGGTGGACTCGCTAAAGCTTAGGCACCGTTCCAGCCACTTGTCTTTACGCACACGTCGAGCTGTCTCCTTGGCCTCTTCGACGGCACTCCGGAGGTTGGCCAGGTTGGCAGGGTTGTGGTGTCTACGCAGGATCTTTCGTAGACGGTTGACCCTGTGGTTGGCATCCTTGATTCTGAATTCTGAATTCCTAGGAAAGACCACCTGCTTGCGCGGGATCGGTTTTTGTGGGAGGGGAAGAATGTCTATAAGAAAATGAAAAGATAGTAGTGTATAAAAGAGGGCTATTGCCACCGGGCGAATTAGCGAGCGATTGGGGGCTGCTGGTGGTCGTGGCTCGGGAGAAATGGACTGGGAACTTGGACGGCGGCGCCGACGCCGGGATTAAAAACAGATTACAATCACCAAAAGTTCAGAAAATGGTAGGAGGCGTAGTAGTAGACAAAGGTGGAAAAACGGAAAAATCCTTAGTGGGAGGTCAACTGAAATGAGGAGATGTAGTATAAGAGAAAGTTAGAAAGGAAGCGAATTTTAGTCGAAGAAAAAGTAAGTGTAGATGTTTGTGCGTGGGTCGTGGCTATGTTCGTGAGAGGTGTGTGTGTGTATCTTACGGGAAGTGAGTAGAGTTCACTTTCCGCGTGTAGAGCGCGTTCCTGATTAGCCCCAGGTAAGGCATGAGCTCTCCTGCTTTTCCCCAGGTTGGGTTTGAGTTGTGTATGCTTGTAGCCTGTCAATTATTGGGATACATGCAATATTATTATTACTATTATCATTTTATCATTATTGCTATCACCAGTCAAAGCTGGTGAAGGGGTGCATTATTAATAGGTACGGTTATACAGGTCTTATCGTGTACACCGCACGTGGGACGGGCGCAGCTGACAGATAGTCTGTACGGTGTGGTCTAGGTGTAATGTGCTGTAACAAGTGTTTGTGTCTGTCGTGCAGTTTTTCTAGGTGTCTTGAGTGAAGTTTGTGTTTGAGTTGGTTGAGTGGACGGATATTGGAAATTCGGTGTAGAGACTCAGTAGTTCTGAAGTCGCTCCATCGCGAACCCGTGATGAACTTGACAGCGGCATTCTGAACCTTCTGATGGTCGTAGTTATTAGTGGGACATGTCAGCTGGCTTAGTCCCGGGGACTGGCACAGAATCGGTCTGACGAGAGCTAGGTACAATCGACGTTTGGTGGTCAGTGTTGCAGTTTTGAAGCGCCTTAGCCTTCCCAGCACAGCCCTAGCCTTCGCTCCCTGTTTGCGAAAGTGTGGGGTCCAGGTAAGGCCACTATCAAGTGTGCTATCCAGCACACAGGTATGGTCCTTCACTGGGATGTTTGTGTTGTTTATTTCAAGAGGAGTGTTTGTGTTTGTGATTTGGTTCGCTTGCAGCGGAAGTATACAGCATTGCATTTCGACGCGTTGGTCTTAATGCGTCACTGTTGCTCCCACGCGTGTGCCCCGTCAAGGATGTTTTGCATTACGTGTAACTCTCCCTGCAGCGTTTTGTGTCTGCTAATGTGGTTAGTGTCGTCCGCATACGAAAGAGTGAGAGCTCGGTTGCGTGGGTAAGCCGGTTCTGGCAGGTCATTCATATATAGATTGTACAGAGTGGGGACAAGGATTGACCCTTCCAGCCTTCGGCACAATAGGTCGGGGCAGATAGCCCCGCCACTATTCTTATTGACCTGTCGTCCAGGTAGTTGCAAAGTAACCATGTGAACGGCAGGGCAAAGTCGAAATTGTGGTACAATTTGTACTTAAGGCCTTCATGCCAAACAGTATCGAATGCCTTCTCCACATCCTTACAAACCAAAATGGCCTTACCAGGGCGACCGTCTGGCGGTCTTTGAACCCATTGAGTGATCATGGAGATGACGTCTTCTGCACCGCGCCCCGGCCGAAAACCAAATTGGCAATCCCTCAGCACATTCTTCGTCTCTAGGTACACGATCAGGCGGCGTCAGAGGACGTGCTCAAACACCTTACCAAAGTACTCCAGAAGGGATATCGGCCGGTATAAAAGGGGGGCGGAGGCGGGTTTCTGGGGTTTAGGAATGAGGATGGTGTGGGAGGCCTTGAATAGTTGTGGCATCCTTGATATGAATCTCAAGGAAAGACCACCTCGCTTGCGCGGGATCGGGTTTTGTGGGAGGGGAAGAATGTCTGTAAGAAAATGAAAAGATAGTAGCGTATAAAAGAGGGCTATTGCCACCGGGCGAATTGCGAGCGATTAGGGGTTTATTGGTGGTCGTGGCTCGGGAGAAATGGACCGGGAGCTTGGAGGGCAGCGCTGACGCCGGGGTTAGGATTAGGATCACCAACAAAAGTTTAGAAAATGGTAGGAGGCGTAGTAGTAGAGAAAGGTGGAAAAACGGAAAAATCTTTAGTGGGAGGTAAACTGAAATGAGAAAATGTAGTAGAAGAGAAAGTTAGAAATGAAGCGAATTTTAGTCAAAGAAAAAGTAAGTGTAGATGTTTGTGCGTGTGTTGTGGCACTGTTCGTGAGAGGTGTGTGTGTATCTTACGGGAAGTGAGTTGAGTTCCCTTCCCGCGTGTAGAGGGCGGTCCTGATAAGCCACAGGAGGGGCGAGCGTTGCCTGATTTTCCCCAGGTTGGGTTTGAAGTCCTGTAGAGCTGATCCAGTGGCGGTGCGAGGGGGGGGCAGATCTGGATTCTGGATTCCAAGGAAAGACCACCTCGCTTGCGCGGGATCGGGTTTTGTGGGAGGGGAAGAATGTCTGTAGGAAAATGAAAAGATAGTAGTATATAAAAGAGGGCTATTGCCACCGGGCGAATTGCGAGCGAATAGGGGCTTATTTGTTGTCGTGGCTTAGGAGAACTGGGCTAGATCTCTTGGTTGTAGTACGACCGACCTTTTAAAGGAGGCTGGCGGGAACGTGGGGAGCTTTCCAAGTTCCTGATAGGCTGACCAGCGGCGCGTCACCACAACGTCATCTTTGGCGCTGATGCTCCCTGTTTTTAGCGCTGCTGGAATGGCTGCCTGAGCTATCTGTGTACAGATTTTGAACGCTTTTGAGTATATCATCAATGGTACATCTGCTGCCTTTTTCTTTGTCAGAGAAAGTTCAGGCAGCCATTCCAGCAGTGCTAAAAAAAGAAAAAAAAAAAAAAAAAAAAAAAAAAACTTTCGAGTACGTCATCTTTGGCGCTGATTTTTTTTTTTTTTCAGCGCTGCTGGAATGGCTGCCTGATCTTTCTGACAACAGATTTTGAACGCTTTTGAGTATTTCATCAATGGTACATCTGCTGTCTTTTCTTTGTCAGAGAAAGCTCAGGCAGCCATTCCAGCAGTGAAAAAAACGGCATCAGTGTGACGTATTCGAAATTGTTCAACAACTTAAAAAAAAAAAAGTAAGATATTTCCCTAAACAGATTCTGAACGCTTTCGAGGACTTCATCGCTGGTACGTCTACTGTTTTTTTTTCTATCTCTCTGAACAGAATCTTAGTACTTTCAAGTGTTCCTTCATCGGCACTATTTTTTTTTCTCTGAACAGAGTTCTAAAACTTTCAAAGATTTTTTTCCACTGGTATTGCTGCTGTTTTTTGTGGGAGATGATGCTGGTTAGTCGAAAGGTCCATCCCGTGCATTCCACATTGATAATAAAGTGCCAGTTTGAGCCTCTCCGATTCGTACAGGTGCCGGAGGGCCGGCGTCGATGGAGTGCAAGTGGTCAAGGCTGCTTTCCGTTGCTGCGCAGTCCTGGCGTCCTTCATTTGACAGCACACGAGTGGGAGCCAGGAGTGCGGTCTTTCAGGTGGTAGCTTCTGTTGAAACCACAACGGGATCCGCTCCCGATCTCCCTCCTCCTCGTTGACCTCTTTCCCTCAAGGCTCATTTACGAGACTGATGCAGGAATTTGCTTGTTGGGTATGCCAGGTGGCACTCGTCCAGCTGCTTTTCGACTCGCAATGGGCAATTCCATTGGAATACTCAACAAGCTCCTTGTGGTTCTGCAATGCGAAAGCTTCTTATATCACCTTGGGTTCTCAAATCAGTCCCGCAATATCTTCAACAGCCACATTCTTACTCGGTGCCTTTATAACTGTTTCGAGATGTTCTGAGTGCACCATTCTCACAAGGACAACCAGATTTATATGTTCCACAATTACAACACTCTTCTTACATTCTCCAGGTTGGTACATTCCCATGATCTTTGTAATCGAACTTCCACATATTTCAGTTCTCCATGAAGTCAGCGGAGTTCTTCACGCAGGTACCTGACTTCAGATTCCATATGATGCCATGTTATTCTGTCCTTGGTATATGCTCTTGGGCTAAAAGAACTTCTCGCCTCAGTTGAATAACCATAATGCTATAATCTTCATCAAATTCGCATGTAGAGGAATGTATACCATATCCTATGTACTCAGCTTGATACCCCATGGTCAAAATGGTATGGGGAATGCACTGTGTACTCCGTTGATCTGCCGCAGTGTAATGGGAAATGCACTGTGTACTCCGTTGATCTGCCGCAGTGTAATGGGAAATGCACTGTGTACTCCGTTGATCTGCCGCAGTGTAATGGGAAATGCACTGTGTACTCCGTTGATCCACCATGTGAGGGAGATCAGTCGGACCACATCGAGCAGCAACCTTCCGAAGTCCCGCAGGGCGCGCGGTGCCACTTCGGCCGAGGACCTATCGAGTTCGGGGGGTTCGGATTCAAAAATGGGTCCTCTGTCGCGTCGGAGCGTAGCCGGGTGTTATACCGTCACTTCAGACCAGGCAATAGGTCATCACTGGTATTGAGAGATAAACTTAGAAACTGCCGAAGGTGATGGAGACAAAGCTAAAGGGTGCACAGAGGAGAATGGAGATCAATGGTGAAAATAACGTTGAAAGACTGGAAGAGGAGTGAAATGGTTACTTGGGTTAACTTGAGTGGATCTAGTGGATATCATCACTCCACATGGCCAGCATGCAGTGTCCGCCGCCACAACTCCAATGGTTTCACCAGAACGTTCTGCCCATCTGGTCGTCCAGGGATATCATCCAATTCTGCCGGAAATACATCTAATTAATGCTTGAATACCTCTGATGAGCAATCTTTTAGGTTTCGGAGTTATTTTGGGATACAAATGAACATTCTTACTACTTTCTCTCTGAAGCTGTTATGGAGTAATGTTCCAGCTTTTCCTCTAGGCACTGGACCAACAGTGCAGGTATGCCCTCTTTGATCTGAGTAGGTTACACTTATTGGATTTGTGAGATTTGGCTCCCTTTTCTCCAGTATTTTCCTGAGGTATATCACCATGTATCTGTCTCTCCTTCTCTCCAGTGAATATAGTTTTAGCATCTTTAATCTATCAGAATATGCACAGCTTTTCAGATTTTTTGTTTTTAGCAAATTGTCTCTGTATCTATTACACTTATTTCATTAACCGTGACCAATAGTTATCCACCGGAACACCAACGACCACCTGATGGATTGGGATAACGTAGAACTTCTGTTTAGTGAACCAGACAGGGTGAAGAGAAAATGCCTCGAAGCGGCCGCCATTCAAAGCTTCAAAACCATTGAGCAGAACAGAGGCATGTTTAACATCGCCCCTCCTATCATCCATCTGTTACCCGCATTAAATAAATGTATGAAATGTCCCCCTTAGTCCACTTCAACAAACTGTCCGAAATGTCCCACCCGACCCCTCCTCTCCCTCCACCTACCACCCACCCCTGCCTGATAACCTCTCCCAGTTCCTTCCCTGTTGGCTTATATGTGCTCAGAGTGTGTGTCATGTCTGTACTTGAAAAAGCTGTAACAAGCGAAACGTAGTACCAATAAAGGTTTCGATCTCACAAGGTGTTTATTCTCACAATAGTCCAGTCTTGATAAAACCAGAGACTTCCATATGGTTAACATTGTGATTTTATCCTGTGACTTAAAAGTCCTCAAAATCTAGCCATACAGTTGGAAACACTTTTTTGCTACTTTTGTTATATGTTCTTTGAAATCACAGCATGCTGATAGTGTAGCAACAAGGTCACGAACATGTTCAACTTGATCTATCACGTTCTGTGGAGGGTCAAAATAACTTCTAGGACTATATTCTTTTGAACAGTTGAAGTTTATGGCCTGAAATTTGCTTCCATTGAGTTTCATGTTGTTGGTTGTAGCCCATTTGTACATTTTGTTCAGATCTTGCAAACGGTCTACATCCTTTTGATTGTGTATTGCTCTGAAGATCCTTGTGTCATCTGCAAAACTGACTATATTGCTCGAGATATTATCATTTATATCAAGCACAAGGATGACAAATAGCACTGGGCCTAAGACTGTTCCTTGCAGGACCTAACTAAACACACTGCTTTCTTGTCCATGAACTCTGAAAAACTGTTTCCTATTTGTTAAAAATGCAGCAATCCATGAGCCTACTTTGCCTGATATCGACTGGAACGAAGTTTATGTACGAGTAGCAGTAACCCATGATCCACTTTGTCAAAGGCTTTACTAAAATCGAGGTAAACTGTGTCAGTCTCATTTCCTGGACAGCTAATATTGTTTGACAGGATTATATCATATGTGTCTAGTAGTGCTGGGCAAATACCGCTAATTTCAATACCGGAATTACCGGTAAACAACAATGCCGTTACCGGAATTACCGGTAATTTACCGGTAAAAGACTCGCGAGGTAGTAGTGACGTCCCAAGTTCGAGTCGCCTTTATGACTTAAATCTAAACAAATTTCATCCTACTATGGTGTGTAGTCACAAGTTTTGTAACGTCGTCACTATAAAAATCCTGCGCTCCGAGTCGTTACTCCAACTCTCGTGGGCGGGGAGTAGGGAGGGGGTGCGTGTAAGGTCACAGCATTACCTCCTCTCCCTCAGTGCATAGGCCTACGCACCAATCCCCCCCTCCCCCTCTCACACTCCACTTCCGTCTCTATGTAAGTGCAATTTCATACAAAGAATATATTTTTCACATAGAAACACAATTTCATAAAAGAAAAATAATTACATGCATCATTTTTACACATTACACATAAAAATTCATTTCCAAAATCACCCATTTTTCATTTAGTCAGGACAAAGTTTTTTTGTACAATTGAGGTTTTAAAGGTTTTGTGCGAGATGAATTGACATATGTAGGTCATTTTCATAATGTTTTTTTTTTTTACCAAGTTCCTCTTATATTAGGCTCAGGAACACAATCTCAACCCTTTGAATTTGTCAAAGTTTTTTTCAATTGTTCATAGTTGTCATTTTTTATATTGGAATTACGTTAATTTTGTATTAGCAGGACTCTACGATCCCTATATTTATATTATAGTACCTTTAAATGGACAAAAAACACACGCATATATTTTATTTTAATTTTTTATTCTGTGTATCCATTTGGATACATGCCCACCGGAATCGCCAGAGCACGCCACCTCCACCAATCTAGGGTAAGGCTCGCAAATATTAGTTACTTAAGACTACGCGAATAATAATTATATGCGTATCACTAACAAAATATGATTTTTGAATAACACGTTACCTTGCGTCGTAGAGGCCACTTCAATGGGCACAGTGTTAATCCACCAGAATCTTTGATCATCTCTGCCCGCTTATTCTTGTCTCTGCTTTCCGTGAGTCTGTTGTGGTATACTGTATTCCCTGCCCCAACCCATAGCTTATATATATATCCTTGTCAGTCATCACTCGTGCGAGTCTGATAAGTGTATTTGTGAACTTGTTTGTGATTAACTCCAATACAAGTACAGTACAAATAGATTGTAACATGCAGATGGTGTCTTTCATGAGCAACTGCGTACATTTATGTAAATATGCATATATTAATCAACATTAAATATAAAGTTAAATATGAAGATCTGGTAAGTGTGGAAACAGTGTCTCTCCAATCTCCCCGTTCTGTGAGCTTTCATGTCCGTTCTACAAACTTTACAACGTGCCTTATTTCCATCCTCTTTCACTTCCGCTAACCATTTTTTAAACAGGGGATCCTTTAACCAGGCAGACTGAAAAGTTTTCGAGTAGTTTGACCACCTCTTCATTTCTAGATCACATAGGCTGACTAATCGAATACGTACATTTTGCACTGAACCTCTGCGGGCCGAGATGCGAACAAAACGATCTAACACGTCTGTTAATTTTCATATTCGAATACGTACATTTCGTACTGTGCATCTGTGGGCCGAGAAGGGAGCAGGACGATCTAGCACGTTGAATACGTTCCTGTTAATTTTCATCCTACGTAGGGCCGTCAGTACTGTCACTCAGTACCACCAAGCCGAAACGTGCTTACCGCTCTCTGAGTATTATGGGATAGCTTATCGGTTAACGGAGCCTAAACGGTATCAGATTTTTTGCTGGTAAGCTACCGTCAAGGTTGTTACCGATAAAACCCGTAACTACCGGTAGCTGCCCACCACTACCGTCACTCAGTACCACCAAGCCGAGACGTGCTTACCGCTCCACGAGTGTTTGGTATAGCTTATCGGTTAACGGAACCTTAACGGTAGCAGAATTATTGCCGGTAAGCTACCGCCAAGGCTGTTACCGATAAAACCGGTAACTTTACCGGTAGCTGCCCACCACTAGTGTCTAGTAGAGCAGACAGGCAGCTTCTACCTTCACTGAAGCCATGCTGTGTTTCATTCATGAACCGGTTATCTTCTAGGTGTTCAACTATTGAACATTTCAGGATCTGCTCAAATACTTTACACATGTGGTGCCAATGACACTGGACGATAATTTGAGGGCGCTTTCTTAATTCCGCCTTTTTGAATTGGCACAATGACAGCTGTTTTAACCATTCTTTTGTGAGTCCACCAGAAGTATTTTAATGGCAACAATAGTGATTTAACACATTTCTTCAGTAACACTGATGGCATATCTCTGGTCCTGCTGCTGTTGTGCTTGATATTAACGAGATCACTCTTTCTATGTCCTATTTAGTTACTTCTATTTTGTACAAAGTGTTGACCTCATTTGTAACTGTATAGAAGGCTTGGTAATCTATTATTTTCTTGACACCATGTGTTGAAAACACACTTTCATATTGATCCCTTAATATTTCACTGATTTTATTGAAGTAATTCACTTCAGTACCCTTTTCATCTGTTAGTGATTCAATATTTTGAGTATTTTTCAGGAACTGTTTGGCATAGCCTATCTGTAGAAATAACCAGGATTTATTTTGATCTTATCCATTGCCTATTTGTTCAACAGATAGAGCTTCCTCTTCCAGCTCTTTTAGCAGGGTTACCTTTGATTTCCAAGTTTTCTGGTATATTTTTTATCCAGTTTATTTCTCCTTCTCATGAGGATTTCATGCTTTCTAATAGACAAGCTACATTTTTGTTTTTGTGCCCTCTTTATAGGAATATACTTTTCACACAGATCTTCCAGTTTTTATTAATGTATTAAAATTACAACCTGGATTATTACTCCCCCGGCCAATTATTCCAGTCAACTGCAGCCAATAAGTCATTTAGAACACTCCAGTTAGCTCTAGGAAAGTTGTGGATGGGGTGAAAGAGAGGAATATGAATTAGACAGATAAGTCACCGCGAACGAATGATGGACAATGGAGCAAACTTTTTATTGAGTGGACGCCGCGAGATGGAAAGCTTGCAAAAAAGGATACCAGACAGAAGGTAGAGAGACGAGATAGAGAAGTTCGCAGAAGTGATGCGGCAGAGGTTTGCGCAGTCGTGCGACTCATGAAATATAGTTTGGGAGAGGTCTTTGTTCAGCAGTTGACTCAAAATGGGTGATTGACTACGAAAGGCTGGAATTTTATGATTTTTTTTTATATATAATTAATTGATAAACCAGAAACCTGGGAGAAATAATAAGTATGTCAAAACAGAATGTAAAATAAAATAAATTCCATCAAGAAAGAAAAGAAATTAAGAGAATAAGAAAGACAGGAATATTGAAGGACCGAGATGAAGGCTTGGCTTCGAACTTGAAGTTCGCGAGATTATATTGTTTTAGTTATGTTTTTGGTTGCGCTTCTCGCTCTGCATTTATTTCGCACGGTGTTTATGTTTTCAAATCTCAAAACACTATTTGTCATTTCGCCTGGAAATTAGTGAAAGGAAATTGAAGCAGTGTCCAACAGTAAAAGAAGCAATGAGGCATGTACTAAATATTCGTTCAAACATCATTTAACAAAGTCTAGTCAATTAAATGTATTGCACAATCAGAACGAAAGTAGTTACAATATTTAATTCATGAAAAAAAAACTTTAGTTAGGTAGCCTACACTAAGAAGGAATATAGTATAGGTCTTAGATAACCCTGCTTTAAGTGAATGCACAACAGTAACAGAATATATGTTAGAGATGATTTCAAAGTTAGGGAATAGCAATAGGAATGCAATACAAAATTGCTTACTCATAGACATATTTATTCTAACAGTTGCCCACAGACACAGTTGGGGCTTGATTTTTTTTTTTTTTTTATCAAAATTCATTATCTTGCTCCGTAATACAATGTACATATTTATCACTCAGAATTTCCAGTTCTAGATCGTGGCATCGCTGTAATAGGAATGTTTTTAGTCCTTGTTCAATTTATCTGGGGTCTTAAAATGGCAAGAGCACATTTCACAAATATTTTTTTATCATTTAATTGGACTGTTGTTTAAATATTCAATGTTGATCTGGGGTCATACTAAATGCTGTCCAGAGCCGTCCAATTCTAAATTAAGCCATCTTTTTTCATGATAATGCCTTTAAATGGTGTATTCTTCAATTTACAGCAAGTACAGTATACCTAATTTAAGCGAGTTTGGTTGAAGATGTAGCAGCTTCGTCAGTTGATTTTTCAAACATTATCGGGTTGGACGAGGAGAAGGCACTTACGAAAGCACTCCAGAGCCGTCCAATTCTAATTTAAGCCATCTTTTTTCATCATAATGCCTTTAAATGGTGTATTCTTGAATTTACAGCAAGAATACCTAATTTCAGCTAGCTTGGTTGAAGATTGATAAAGTTATCTGCACTGGTACCAAAGACCAGCTTACCATCCAACTCAACTGTTGGCGGGCTGGACGAATCATAGCTGTGGTTGGTAATTTTGCAGAGGATAAAAACGTAACTTCTCTTTGATCATATTACATGGAAATCACACATTTTAAAGAAAATAGTTCAAATAATGCAACCATATGCTAATTTTTTGTATAAAATTGTGCATTTGAGAAAAAAACCGTCCTTGTTCGGGTTTTGTCGGTATTTAGTGAGTCGGAAGGTATGCGTAGCTGTGGTGGGTAATTTTGCAGAGGCTAGAAACGTGACTTCTCTTTGATCAAATTACATGTAAGTCACACATTTTAAAGAAAATGTCAAATATTGTAACCATATATATAGAATTATGCATTTGAGCAAAAACCGTCCTTGTTTGGGTTTTGTTGGTTTTGTCGGTAATTAGTGAGACCCCCGACAGTTGAGTTGGATGGTAAGCTGGTCTTTGGTATTGGTGCAGATAACTTTATTAATCTTCAACCAAACTTGCTGAAATTAGGTATACTTGCTGTAAATTGAAGAATACACCATTTAAAGGCATTGTGATGAAAAAAGATGGCTTAATTTAAAATTGGATGGCTTTGGTCGGCTCTGGACGGTATATAGATATATTTTCAACTATTACATATGTCAAATGTTCAAGTAAGTTATGTCAATATTTCTAATACTTGGTTTTGCAGATCACATTTTAGAATTGTCAATTGAAGAGACAATGGATACGAGTCTGGTTTTTATTGGCAACCAGTGGAGAAATTAAATCAGAAGTTTTCTGTTATATTAATTTTTTCTAAGTTATGCAGTTGTATTCACTATAATTTGTATATTTTTGGAAGGTTATAATGAAGGCAGTGGTGAAGAGTCTAGGGGACTGATGATGGGTATTTGTACCTTGGTACAAGCACAAAATTTTAGAATTTGGTTTAACCCTTAAATTCTTGTTGCAAATTAAAGACCATTTCATTTGAAAAAAAATGCTCTTTAAATTTTTAATAGCTTGAAAAATAAGGGAGATACACTGTTGTGGGTGCATTGTTTTCCTAGTCATTTCTTTTGACCTACAGTCAACTCCCCGTTAATGTGAGGGTTACGTTCCTGGAGATGTCGTGTTAACGGAAAATAATTTCTCCATAAGAAATAATGGTAATAGTGGGGGTTACTTTCCTGGACAATAGGAAAGTCTGTCTATTTTGGGATTTTATCATTAAAAATCCTAAACAAACATACTATTAATGAATATGAAGGTTAAAGAAACAATAAAAACACACATTCTTACTATATTGGCATTTATTGTGCGGTAAAAAAAAATTATGATAATCATCAATAAAATCCAAACTGCTGCCACAATTGACATGCAACTTGACATGTGAAGGATTTATGGGTCAACAAATCACCTGAGCATGTCAAAAACAATGTAGGACCTTCCTTTTACACTATTCTTACTGACACCTATCATGCTGCCATGGGAACTATTGTTGATTTAGAGACAATCATCCATAAAATCCAAACCCCTGGCCCAATGGAAATGCAAATTGGTCTGTGGAGTTTTAATGAGTCAACAAATCACCTGAGCATACAGTCAACAAGGAAAGGCGGAAGAGAATCAAAGATGGGAAGGCCGTCATGTTTGACAAATACGAACATGCTTTCGATGATTTTATGGACCAAATACATGGACATGATCCATGACATGGAATACTGACCATATTATTAATAGTTATTTCATATACTTGCTAGCATAGTCATAGCTGGCTGTGTAATAGGCATAGCATAGCCTGTCCAACAACTTAAAACTCATACCATAACAATATAAATATTATTTTTGAATAACACCCTCAACAACTACTACTAGTAGTATCTCCAACATGTCATGTGTAAACAAATAAGACTAAGTATCAGAGGAAATCAGTGTGTCAAATAGGCATGTCCAGCATCAAGGCACAGCTATTGCATTACCAGTGATCTTAAAGTTGTTAATTTCCGGGAGAAATAGGCTAAAAAACATGAATATCACATTGAAATATTCAGAAAACTAATTTGCATATACTTGCTGAACATCAAGACAATTTAAAAATCCTGCACATGCATTCAAACAGAGGCATACCCATTCAAATGGGTTGCAAAAGATGGCGGTGTAAACATTACATCCGCGATGGTGGCACCGTCTGTGGATTCGTGCATACCTATAAGATGGTCCAGTGAGAAGGATGACAGTTGTTTCCTTGCCACTGTCTTCATACTCCATTACCTTTTGCATTTCCATTTAGAGGTGGAACCTGAAGAGGCTGACACTTTGTGGACTAGGCCCAGGGTCTCTCTTTATTAACTTCATCTGTATTTCCTCAGACTTTGAATACTTAACTTTGAATAGTTAACAGTTAGTGACATTGAAATAGCCCAACACTGATACAATACTGACATCAGTTCACCTCCTTACAGTTGAAGTCTACTACTAGGTTTATATTATTACATTGTTCATTCAGAGTATATAATAGAAAATTAGTTTACTACACCATTTTTTTTTTATTTTTTTTTTTTTTATTACTGTGTGTGTGTGTACAACACTGAATGGGTCCCAGTGATTAGAGATACATTTTAACAACCACAATGCACTTTAATTCTAAGCCATCAACATTGGATCTCCCGATGTTGATGGCTTAGAATTAAAGTGCATTGTAGTTGTTAATATATATATATATATATATATATAATATATACATATATATATATATATATATATATATATATATATATATTAGTAGGACTAGATTGCCAATTATCAAGGAGCTATGGTTGTCTGGCAAGATAGACCAAGGGCAATAGATTGATTGATTTTCAGGACTAGAAAGGGTTGCAAACCTACCAACCTAATGATATTGTTTACATATTTTGGTGTAGATAATGTCCAAACAGTTTAATTCACTCAAAAGGTAGTAACAGGACAAAATGGCATTTAATCAATTGGTGTGCCATTTCACTTCTAGTCTGCTCCACAGCCGCTCATGGTGAATGCAAAATTTGTAATGAGGAATACATTAGGTTTGACAAGATTAAGTTGTCATATAAAAATAAAGATTTTTCATTATGACTGTAATGAAGGTAATTTATAGCTGGATATACTGCCCAGCCATAAAGTATTGGCCTTTTTCAGGAAGCTACATTTGAAGTAGTATGGTAGTGACATTTCTACAGGATATTCAGAGGTAAATATTGTATTATTGTAAGCTATGTTAGTATGCTAAGTTTTCATTGATTATCATATCCCTCTTTTATAGTAGCAGCACAGACAAAACAGAAATTAAATGGCGAGAATACGAGCGTGGCAGTTGGTATAGCTGGCGGCTGGGTAAGGTCGAGGAGGACGAGATTGTCACACCACAGAGCATTCTAAAGTAAGAATTGAGATTTTTTTTTTCCTTCTTCTTCCTTGAGTGATCAATCAACCTGTCTCCTCTTGTCTTTCTTGCAGAAACCCATACACAAAAGTGCATGGGCTAGTCCACAAGTCACTCAAGGAAGATATATTGTGTTGTCTAACGATTAGTGGTGTGGGGTATTGTAATATGAGGTGTTCTGTCCTCTGTGTGGTGGTTGGATCTAGGGCAGTTTGAATCTGGTATTTACCTAGTTTTACCTAGTTGTAATATATGGGAGGGGAGCTATGCTCGTGGTGACCCGTCTTTGTATCTCTCCGCATCAAGTTTTATCTTAAAATCTTGTATAGTGTTAGCACATACTGTTTTGTTGTCTAATTTGTTCCATGTATTTATTGCTCTGTGTGGGAAACTGTTCCTTTTCAAGTTTTTTCTATAACTATCCTTTTTCAATTTTTTTCCGTGTCCTCTTGTTTTACCGTTGTCCCACATTGATAGGTCGTTCCTGTCTAAAACTTCCATTCCTTTCATTATTCTGTAGATAGTTAGCAAATCTCCTCTTTCTCTTCTTTGTTCCAGAGTTGGTAGGTTCAATTTGGATAGTCTTTGCTCATATGTTAGTTCGGCGAGTGTCGGTGCTAGTTTTGTTGTCGCTCTTTGTAATCTTTCTAGTTTCTTAATATTCTTTTTGGTACTGGGTGTCCAAAGTGATGCTGCGTACTCGAGTTTTGGTCTTATTAGTGTAGTAAGTATTTTCCTTATCATTTCTTCGTCCATATAGGTAAATGCCACTTTGATTGCTCTCAATAAGTTGTAGGTTTCTCCAAACATCTTGTTTATATGCTTATCTGGTTTCATGTCCTTTCCAATCATCACTCCAAGATCTTTTTCATAGTTTGTTTTATTCATTTTTTCTTCCCCAATTCTGTAATCTTTTGATATTCTATTTTTACATGCCTGTTTTGTGTTGGTTTTATTTCAATGCTGATAATGTTCCAAGTGCAAACATGCCAGAGCCAGTTATTATTTGAAGAAGTGGCTATGAAAGATAGATGGAGTGTGTATTTCAAGGAGCTGTAGAATGTAGGGGAGGGAATAGGGAGGCCTTAAGGTAGCTGGAGATGCTAGGAGAGTGATAAGGCAAAAGAGGAGGGAAGGTCACTGTGTAAATGAAGCTGCTAGCCCTGCTTTGGATGTGTTGTGTCTTGCTGCATTGCTTCTGACCTGGGCTTTGGACAAGAGACAGGAATGTCCCTTCATCCATGTGGACCAAGGATGAGAGGGAAACAGATGGGTCATCATGGGTGGGGGTTGATGCATGCCTTGGCTGTCCACCTCCCTTATAAAGGGGAAAAAGGCCTTGGTGTATAGATAGATAGATAGATAGCAAAAGAGGAGATATAGATAATATCACTGAACAAAATGAAAGCTATAAAGGCATTTGGGTTGAATGGTTGTTTTGTAGAAGGTATGGAAAAGGATGGCCATCTGACAACTGGTGACTACTCCCCTCATTATGCTAGCCAGTGACATGAATATACAGTAGAACCCTGTTTATTTGGCAAGCTCAGGGGAAAGAGGGTGCTGGATAGAGCATTTTGCCGTTGTTTTGAAAGCTATTCTCATAAACACACAAAAACATAAATATGAAAAACATTCATACTCATCAGTTCAGATTGTAGAAGGCTTGAATATTGTATTATTTATTGTAGAAGCCATTATAGACTATATTATTAAAGGCATTGTAGTTAAAGGCATGTTCAAGGTCAAGGCAGTTTATCTATGTAATTCCCAGCACTTTGCGTCAACTTAAACTGTACTTTTTTTTAAAACTGATTAAGTGTATAGTTTATCTTTGAACTCCATAAGCCTAAAGTTCTTTTGTTGTATTTTACATGGGGGTGGATCATCAGGTAAGTTATCTTCAGACTTAAAGCCAATGAAGTCAATAAGAGGCTGGCTGTGGCTCACATGAAGGGCATGGCTGTGGCTCATGTGAAGAGCGTGGCTGTGGCTCATATGAATGGGCAACCTGGCAACCCTGCTATTAGGGTGCCAATAGCCATCTAAGGCAATTTTTGAAAGTTGTAATTTTTTCACCTACTTTGGTGGAATTCTGCATCGTTTTGAGACACTATTATGTGCAAAGTTTAAGGAGGATTGGTTAATATTTAGTGGTGATGGAATTGACTTCAACTTTTTCTATCTCTTCCCACAGGTCATGGCTACCTGAAAAAAGAATGAGATTTGGTTAGTAGGACGTAGCATTGTGTGCATAACTAGTGCCAAGTTCCCAAACCGAGGAGATGCCCTTTGCCGCTTTTTCTTCTATCACAAGGATCAAAAGAAAACCATTCCTGACAGTGCTGCAGAGGTGGCCAAGGAAGTTTTGGACTTCTGGCTCCGAGCCCAGATTCTGGTGATGGCAGAAACAAGCACCAGGAGAAAGATCATTTCCCTCTTTGAAGAGTGAAAGGTTCTGCAGATGAGCAAGCAGAATACAGGAGTCAAGCCCCGGGAGAAGCAGGAGGCATTTGAAGAGTCTCCTGGACCTTCTGGACATTGCCCACGCTGATGCGCTTGCCCTGATGACCATCAAGGAGGACAAGGACTTCCTCATGGTGCAGCGGGAGAAGGGGAGATGGGGTTCCATGGCGGGGCATGGCAAGAAGTTGGAAGCTGGGGTCCATCGACGAGAGACAACTGCTGCACGTGGTGGATGCGAATGGTCGCTGATGGCAGAGGAGACTGTGGAACTGGAGTCCTCCTTGTCCTCATCCTCCAGTCCAGTCCGCCCCTCCTCGACCTCCTCATCTGGTGACGAAGGAGCCTCATCGCCCAAGCAAGTGAGAATGTGGGTTACCAAGATGGTCATGTCCCCTGATCTAGTCGGCGTGCTGGATTGGACGGGGGTCAGCAGCCATCAGGATCTTCGAATTGTAGCCACAACGGCAAGTAGCTTGGGCCATGACGCCCAAGAACTCGTCCTTAACCCAAAGTCCATCCGAAAGGCAAGAGCCAAGTACTGGGCGTTGCTGGCGGGAGAAATCAAGGAGGCATTCATTCCACAGACTCCCCTCACCATCCACTGGGACAATAAAATCGTCTTTCAAGATGACGGATCTTGGGCCGACCAGCTCGCCATCATTGTCACCGATAAAGGTGTGGAGAAACTCATGGGTGTTCCAAAGCTGTGTGCTGGGACAGGCAAGGCTGCTGCCACAGCTGTCTTTGAGTGTCTGGAAGACTGGGGAATCAGTAATTGCATCATAGGGATGTGCTTCAATACCAGTGCAAACACTAGCAATATCAACGGAGCCTGCACCTTACTGCAGGAAAAGATGGAGCGACCCCTATTCTTGTTCACCTATTATCACCACATGCATGAACTTCTAGTTGAAAAGGCTTTTGCCTCGTACTTGGGACCCTCTTCTGGCTCTGAGATCAGCCTATTTTTGCGATTCAAGAAGTACTGGCAGTTCATCGATCGTTCAGCAATCCAACCTCTTTCTGACCTCTCTGAGACCTTGGCTGCCAAGAAGGAAGCCATCATCAAATCCCTGAATACCATCATGATCCAGAAGCAGTCCCGAGACGACTACAGGGAACTGGCGGAGCTCAACATTGCCTTCCTTGGAGGTGCTCTTCCCAAGATGATGATCCGGCGCCCTGGTGCTCTCCACCCAGTGCAGTGGATGGCACACATATTCTACTCCCTGAAGATGTTGTTCAGAGAGCAGATCACCAGCTTGGTCATGCTAGGGGAGATTGCAGGCCTCAAGCACTTTTCCTTCTTCATCTCTGAGGTCTACGTCATCCGCTGGTTCGAGTCCATGCTCCCCGCCTACGCCCCGGCCAATGATCTCCAACTCTGAAAGGACCTCCTGGAATACCATGATTCTCCTCTTGGAAAGGCATGCTTCAAGGTACTGAACCGTCATCTCTGGTATCTGAGTGAACACCTGATTGGCCTGTCCCTCTTCGACCCGTGGCTCTCTCCCTCTACCAAACAAGCCGTTGGCCAAGCCATCCTGCACCAAAAAGGAGCAGAGAAAGCCCCCAAATGAATCGACATTCCAGAAGAGAGTGTAACAACGGTAACGCTGTCTTCATTTGGCTCTAAGAGATCTCGATGCCTCCTGGATATTCTCGGTATCTTGCCAGACTTCCTTTCCACAAATCTGTGGAAGTGGGAAGAGAAGACATTTGGTGATGCCTGCTGCCTCATACAAGGAATATGTGTGGCCAACAACACGGCAGAGCAAAGGGTGGCTTTGATGCAAGCGTTCAATCTTTGCCTGACAAAAGACGAGGAACAGCACCAATTCCTCCAGGTCATTTAAGACCACTGCTGCTGCCAGCCCAGCACCTCTTCCAAGGAGACCCTTCCCAGGCCAGCATGGCGACAATGAGTGGGGTGGTCTCCCATGATGCCCCTGCCACCGAGGGGCTAATACTGTGTGTGGGCAGTGCAGGGGGACCAGCAGGCTGCTGAGGGTAGGAAAATTTTGCCAAAAAAGGGCAGAATATTGCCCTGAAGCACTCAAAAAGATGACTTCCCTTACATAGCTGAAGGTGGAATTACAAAATCATCATCTGCCACCATAAATATCACCCAACCATGCTGAAAATCTGCATGCAGTAGTTTCTCAGTATAATGCAGAATCCCAATAAAGTATGATAACAAAAAATCAAATTTTTTATGTTTATTGGCACCCTACCTGCTGTGTGTGAAAACAGTTTAACAGCCAGCATCACCTGGCAGCATGGGTGATTTAAACATACATGTTGGTACATTTTTTTTTTTTTCATTTTTTTTTTTTTTTTTTACTATATTTTTAGCTGGTAAAATTTTGCCATTGTTTTGAGTGTGCCGCAGTTCAGAATACCAGATAAATGGGGTTCTACTGTACTTACACTGATACAACATACAACAGTCTAATGTTTTCTCCTATATGGGAAATATCTGGGGATCATTGCTGGGCTACGGTGGGGCTGTGGATTTTCATTGAAACTGGAGGTAATAGTTACTACTACTACTATCTGTATACCAATGCCTCTTCTCACTTATAAGGGAGGTAGCCAGCTAAGGCATGCACTCATTCCAACCCATTCCACTTCTATCCACCACCAATTTGTTTCCCTCTCATCGTAGTTCCTCAAGGATGAAGGGTCATCCCGGTCTCTTGCCCACTGCCTGTGTCAGAAGCAATGTAGTAGGGCACTAAACTTTTGATTTTTAACCCCATGATTAACTCTTTTTCTGTGGTGATCACATTATCAAGACATCATTACAAGATTAAAAAAATTGCATTATTATTATGTCTATATTCATGATTTGATAGCATGCTCATGGGTCAATTTTCATCAGATGGGTACTTTTTCAGGTCAATAGAAAAGATAAAGACAAAAAAATACACACTGATTGCACATGTGAAAGGGTCGGAGGATTTGATTTATTTGCATCTCGTGATTGAGAAGAGAAGAAATGCAACAAGAAGGCTAGATAAAAAAATGATCAGAAGTCGATTTAAGGTGAGTCCTTTTTGTTTTGCTCACTTTAAATTTCCTTGACAGGAAAAACTTCACTGATGATATTTTGTTAAAATAAAAAAAAAAATGTCAGCAACTGTTCCAACACATTATAAGAAACTGATGAATTGTGGCAGTAATCTCACTTCCCTGCTGACCAGTTTCTTGCGAGATATTTGTTTGATGCCACCTTAGTCAGTGTATTTGGGGGAACCCTACATATCTATAGGATACCCAGTGGCACATGCCGTTGTTATGGCAGTACCTTATATATCAATGAGGAATTTCCCTGTTTGGTATGAGGGATGTGCCAGTTAGCAGTGGATCCTGCGATTGTGTGTGTAAGCTACTCTTTGCCTTATCTTTTGTACAAAGCCTGGTCGATGTGTGTGACCCTGCTGAGATTTTCAGCTCTATTGACATATATCTTGTAGACTTTAAGATACTCAGGCCTATCCACCACATCAAGGTGTCAACTCTCTGATAGGATGAATTAACCATTGCCAAATAAACAAATGGAGGAAGACTATTACGTCTGGGCATATTTGTGTGCAGTGTAGATATGAGACAAATTGAAATGCACCAGAGGAAGGGAGAGGTATTGCATTGTATTCTTGGTGTTTTGTCCAGTCTGTCATGTCTAGGTAATTTCAGCAGACACCCAATTATGTTGCACTGGAATATCCTTTGGAGTTCTCTTGAAGAGGCATTTCAGTAGCATGTTGTCTTCTCCACTCGCATCCTTTCCTTCTGTTTTCCCTCTTCCTCTTCCCTTAGTTTCTCTTCTCTTTTCTTCTCTTTCTTTCTCTTTTCTATTACCTTCCCAACCCTTCCCTTTCCTTCTCTTTTCCCTTTTTCATCCCTTCTTTCATCATCACCCTTCCTTTCTCTTTTCTTTCCTTCTTTCAACCTTTATCTTCTCTCCTTTTCTTTTCCCATCTTCCTGCCATACAGGCACTGATTGTATTGATTGTATAAGTTTTATGTAGCTAATATTTTAGAGAATATAGTGACATACCTTTGGACTAGTCACATAGCATTCTTAGATTAGTGAAATTAGACTGATACCTCCCATATCTGAACCTCCATTAACTGAACCACTGTTTAAGATGTGGCAACATTCCCAATATGTCAGATTGCAACATTAGAAACTAGGATTCTGGATCTTGTCTGTGTTCTTTCTGTTTACTATACAAAGTCCACTTGTCAAAACGTAATGTCCATGTCTATCTGTCTATGTGTACAGTATATCTTTATGCTTTTCCTGCTCTATAACTTTGTTTCATGTCTGTTTTCCCTTTCAGGTGGCAATTTGTCATAGTGACAATATAATTTTTGCGCACCGGAAGTTGACCCAAGACTGTCAGCAAATCATCATGTCAATATGTCACTGCGAGGAATTGAATGTTTTGCGTTTGATGGGCAGTTATCCCAAGAACCTACTGGAACTACACAGAGGTGCCAAGCAGAAGGGGTTACTTGAAATGGAGGTACTTTAGTATAGTAGTTTTTGGACTCAATTGCAGTATGTAGACATTCTTAGAGATGCACATTATTATCATTATCAGGGATTGTAATATGTCACCATGTCTGTTCAGTCAATCTATTGCCCCAGGTCTCTCTTGTGGGCTTCAGATGAAAAAGAATATGAGGATGGTTTGGGCATATAGAAAGAATGAGTAAAGAACGATTTGCAAAATTAATGTGAAGGCATAGGTAAATGGAGTAAACTAGAGGGGTAGACTGGGAATGAGATGGATGGACAGGGTGAAAGGGGCTTTGGAAGCAAGAGATTCTGTCAACCAGGAACAGGAGAGGGCAAGAGAAAGGTGTGAGTGGAGAGTGGTTTTTAAAAGGGATATGTAACCCAAACAAGTTTCCTTTTGTTTGCTTTGTATTTTTTCATGGTCATTCCTGTCTCCCACCCACAGGGCAGTGGGTGGTGGGAGACAGGGGTGATGCTTCATCCACAAGGAACTAAGATGGAAGGAAAACAAATGGGTGATGGATGGGAGTGGGATAGGTAGAGGTGAGTGGGTGTGTATTGCCTGGCTACATCCTTTGTAAGGGGGGAAGAAACCTTTGGTATGTAGATAGAAAGATAGCTAAGAGAGGGTGATTGCCACGGATTGAAGTGAGAAGGGGGGGTAAACCAGCTTCTGTTGGGCCCTGCCATGGAGTTGCTGTGTCTTGCTGCATTGCCTCTGACCTGAGCAGTGGGTGGGGGGATGGGGGCATAGATGACCCATCATCTTGGAGGAACTGAGATGGGAAGGACACCGAATGAATATTAGAATGAGTGGGATTGGTGAAGGGTGGGTGTTAGCTTTGTTTTAGTCATCCCACTTATATTGGGGAAAGGGCCATTTAGTATATATGTATGTAAAATGTACCTTGGAAGAAGGAAAGTTTTAATTCACAAACTTCTTTTCAGAATATGAAATTTGAACATAATGTTCATAAGCAGCTGGAAGATATGCATCCCCTAGATGAAAACTACTTTCCGCTAAAGAGAAAAATGTGCCCTGAAGTTAAACATGCCAACAATGTATTGGGACCCAATCCCAAGCGAATTCCCCACCTGAAGAGGGCCACACTGAATTGTGCAAGTGTTCATTCTTCAGTTATAGATGGCTCATCCAGAGAGAACATAGAATATAGGTTTAAATTAATTTGTGTGGAGTTCCGAGCTGAATCAATATTTCATTTGTACCATAGTATCTGTGAACATGGTGTCACAGATGAGGTACCAGTGTGGCTTGCAGATTTGAGACAGTGTGGCACCACGCACAGACGAGTTTGTTATCAAGAGGAAAACTCATAGTTGTAAACTTTTTTTTTTTTTTCTAAAGAACTGGAAAATAATTGGATTTGCTGTACATATAAGAATGAATGAGAACTTTGGTCTGTGCATTTGTCAGTTATCAATTTACTGGTGTGTAAATAGGTTTCATTTGTTTGATTTTAATTCTCAGATATAATATGTTACCCAGACTTATGTTTTTCTTTTCTCTCTCCTTTTTTCTTCTTTCATTTATAAAGCCAAAGTCTTTAATATTTTTTCATTTTTTTCTTTCATTTATAAAATCAAAATGTCTTTAACATCATACATATACCAATGGCTTTTCCCCCCTTAGAAGTGAGGTAGCCAGAGTCAAAGACATAAATCCACTCCCACCCAATTCAACCCCACATACTCTCCCATTCACCACCTCTCCCTCCATCTATTTTTGGCTCTTCCTTGATGATGGGTCTTTCCTGCATTTCACCCACTGCCCTGGGTCAGAAACATTGTAGCAAGACACAGCACATCGTCAGCAAGGCTGCTTCATTCAATTGGTGACCCCCCTTCTCCATCCCCCTCATGCAGAAAAAGGGAAGATGGGGAGAAATCCCTTCAGGCTGCATCAAAATATCATTCACACATACTCCTCCCCATCCCCCACCCACTCCTTCCCTGCATTATAGCATCATCCATACACAACCATTCTCCACTCACCCCTATCTTCTGTCTTCTCCCTTCCTTCCTCAACAGACATTCCCCTCTTTTTCAATGCCCCTTTTATCCCACCCATCCACCTCGCCCTTGGTCGCCCCCTCATGTTCACTCCCTCCACCTCCGCCTTCCATACCTCTTTTATTAATCTTTCTTCATTCATTCTTTCAATGTGCCCAAACCATCCCAATACTCTTTGATCAACGCTATCTCCCAACTCCCTTTCCACTCCTACTCTCCTCCTTGTCTCATCTCTTCATTTCTCACTCTATTTAGCCTAGTAACCCCTACCATACTTTCCAAGCATTTCGTCTCAAATACATTTAAACTCTTTTCTTATGCTTCTTGTTTCTGCCTCATACAGTGTTGTCAGCACAATCACTCCTTAAAATCTCTTTAGCATCTATTCACAAATGTCTTTTTCAGTACACTTTTTAATCCTCCAAGGCATGCTTCTCTCAATCTATATTCTACCTCCACCTGCACTCTTCTCCTGCCACATTTGTACCCAAATATATAAAATTATCCACTTCCTCCAGTCTCTCTCCCTTAATACTCACTTCCAAATTGCTGCCACATTTTCCCCTTGTAAATCTCATCACCTTACTTTTATCCACATTTATCTTCAACTTCCTTCTTTTGCACACCTTCCCAAACTCTGTCACTAACTTCCTTAATCCCTTCTCTGATCCTGTCACAATGGTAGTGTCATCAGCAAACAGCAACTAACTTATCTCCCACTTTTCTCCATTTTCTTTAACCATCTCCAATCCCCGACCCATTACCCTTGCATTTATCTCTTGCACCACCCCATCCATGTAAAATTGAACAGCCAAGGCAGCATAACACATCCCTGGTGAAGTCCCACCTTTACTTCAAACCACTCACTCTCTCCATTTCTAATTTTAACACATATGCCAAAGGCTTTTTCCCCTTACAAGGGAGGTAGCTAAAAAACAAAGGCACAAAATCCACTCCCACACATTCCATCCCCACATACTCTACTCCCATCCACCCCCCTCCCTCCCTCTTATCTTGGCTCCTCCTGCATGTTGCCCACTGCCCTGGGTCAGAAGCAGTGTCGCAAGATACAGCATATACACAGCAAGGCTGCTTCATTAAATTGGCGACCCTCTCCTTCCCCTCATGCATAAATGGAGAAGATGGGGAGAAATCCCTTCAGGTTGTGTCAATTTATTTTTCACACATACTCCCTCATCCCCCATCCCCAACCCCCCTTCATGCATCACAGCATCATCCATACACATTCTCCATTTACTCCTATCTTCTGTCTTTTCCTGTACTTCCTCAACAGACATTCTCCTCTTCCCCAATGCCCCTTTTACCCCATCCAGAGTTTGAGAAGGTGTGTGAAAGAAGGAAGCTGAAGATAAATGTGGGCAAAAGTAAGGTGATGAGATGTACAAGGGGAGAGAGTGACAGTAGGCTGGAAGTGAGCATTAAAGGTGAGAAACTGGAGGAAGTGGATAGGTTCAGATACTTGGGTGCGAATGTGACAGGAAAGGGAGGAGTGGGGGTGGAGGTAGAATGTAGATTGAGAGAAGCGAGTAAATGCCTTGGTGGATTAAAAAGTGTAATGAGAAATAGACATCTGGGAATGGATGCTAAGAGGTTATATGAAGGAGTGATTGTGCCAACAGCAATGTACGGGGCAGAAACATTGAGCATGAGAGAGGAAGAGAGAAGGAGTATGAATGTGTTTGAGATGAAATGTCTGAGAAGTATGATAGGGGTTACTAGGCTAGATAGAGTGAGAAATGAGGAGGTGAGGAGGAGAACAGGGGTGGAAAAGGAGCTGGGAGATAGGGTTGATGAAAGAGTATTAGGATGGTTTGGACACATGGAAAGAATGAGTGAAGAAAGATTAGTGTAAGAAGTGTGGAAGGCGGAGGTGGAAGGAGTGAATATGAGGGGGCGTCCTAGGATGAGATGGATGGATGGGGTTAAAGGGGCTTTACAAAAGAGAGGAATGTCTGTGGAGGAAGGATGGGAGAGGATAGAAGATATGGGTGAATGGAGAAGGGTTGTGTATAGATGAGGCTGTGATGCATGAGGGGGAATGGGTGGGGGATGGGGGGTGAGGAAGTATGTATGAGAAAAAAAAATTGACGCAACCCGAAGGGATTTCTTCCTGTCTTCTTATTTCCTGCATGAGGGGACGGAGAGGGGGGTTGCTGAATTTATGAAGCGGCCTTGCTGTGGATATGCTGTGTCTTGCGACACTGTTTCTGACCCAGGGCAGTGGACAGGATGCAGGGATGACCCGTCATCCAGGAGGTGCCAAGATAGGAGGGTGGAGGGGAGTGGAATATATGGGAAATGAAATGGATGGGAGTGATTTCTATGCCTTTTTCTATTTGGCTACCCCCCCGTGTAAGGAGGAAAAAGCCTTTGGTATATGTATGTAAGTATGTATCCATCTCATCCTTGGTCACCCCCTCATGATCACTCCTACCTCTGCCTTCCACACATCTTTTACTAATCTTTCTTGTCTCATTCTTTCCATGTGTCTAAAACCATCCCAATTCTCTGTCATCAACCCTATCTCCCACCTCCCTTTCCACCCCCCACTCCTCCTCACCTCCTTGTTTCTCACTCTCTCCAGCCTAGTGACCCCCATCATACTTCTCAGGCACCTCATTTAAAACATATTTAAACTCCTTCTCTCTTCCTCTCTTATGTTCCATGTTTCTGCCCCATACAGTGCTGTTGGCACAATCATTCCTTCATACAATCTCCTTTTAGCATCCATTCCCAAATGTCTATTTCTCATTACACTTTTTAATCCCCCAAGGCATTTACTTGCTTCTCTCAATCTACATTCTACCTCCACTGCCACTCCTCCCTTTCCTGCCACATTTGTACCCAAGTATCTAAAACTATCCATTTCCTCTAGGCTCTCCCTTAATACTCACTTCCAGTCTGCTGCCACTTTTTCCCCTTATACATCTCATCACTTTAGATCATGCCGTTTGGATAAAATCAGGACTATAGAATGCTAGAAACAAGCATTTTAGTGTTCTAACTTCTTCTAAGTTAATTTTTCATGCATGACATAAAAACTAAAGAAATCTGAAGCCTTCTTGAGTAGTGTATTTAGAGTTGTTTAATGATGGGAAGATAGGGAGGCTTTGATTATGTCAATGGGGTATGCCAGGAAAATGACTGTCATTGGAGAAGAAAATTATGGTGCTTAAAAAAAAGGAGAAACAATATTGAAAAAGATGGAAGCTGTAGGTTGTCATCTGAAATGTCTGATAAAGGGATAAGTAGGTGTAGCGGAATGGCTTGGAGATTGAGTAATGTGTGCCTTAAGGAAGAAAGTCCCGGTGAACTGGAGGAGTGAATGTGTAGTTCCACTATGACAAAGTATGCAGAGGCATTATGGAATGTGTTGTTGATATATGGGATAAGGAGAAGTCTGTTGAAGACATTCAGATGTTTTTACATGATTTGTAGAGATTGTGTGAGGGTAGGGAATGAAGAAAGTGAAGTTTGGGCTGTCTTGGGATTGTGTAATATCATAGTTGTTGTTGTTGTTGTCGTTCCTTAGACTGTCTGTCCGAGCAGTCCTGTCTCCCCAAGGAATGCCATAGCCGAAACTGGGTTTTCCCACAAATCCTTTATAGAGCGTATGTTGTGTTGTTTGCGTGCATGATTGTGTATAATGCAGTCTTCCATTATGTGTTGTATGGTATGGGGTGAAGTGTTACATCCTGGGCAGCTGTTCACAATGCGGTCATCCAGCCTCTTCTGGTAGCTTAGAAGTGCTGGGTGGTGACCGCACCGCAGTCTGGCCAAGTGGACTCTGTCCTTTCGTGGGAGAGAGGATTCAGAAGGGTGGATATCAGGGGGTCTGGCATGCAGCAGTGTGTTGTCTTTCAGTGTGTTAATGGAGCGGTGAGTGATATGATTATGAATATGTTTCCGGAGGCTGGTATTTGGTGGTTGTGGAGGAAGAGAAGAGAGTATCTGTGCGTGATAAAGGTCTTTGGGTGTTGTTTTAATGTTTCTTGGTGTGTGTGGGTGTTCTGCTATGTAGTGTAGCGGGTGTAATGTGTTTGTGGTGGCTGCGGCAAGTGTTTGTGTGCCTCTCATGTCGAGGTGGTCCTTGACTTTGAGGACTTTTGTTTCATGGTGTAAATGGTCTGTAGGTGTTGTATTTGTGCAGCCTGTAATTGTTTTTAGGGCTTTGTTTTGTATGATTTGAAGGGTGTTGTGGTGTGTCTCACTGAGATTAGGAGCCCATGCAGGACTCGCATAATTCAATACTGAGCGTATGCATTGTTTGTATATTGTTATATTAGTTTCTTTGTTTTGTCCAAATGTTGTTCCAGTGATTGACTTAAGTGCGTTAAGTCTGGGTGTGCATTTGTTTTTTATGTTTGTGATGTGTTGTTTGAAAGACATGGATGTATCGTATGTTACACCAAGAATTTTCGGTGTGTTTGTGTGTGGTATTAGAGTGTTGTTGATGTAGAGATGAGGTATGTATTTGTGTTCTTTTGTCCAGTTGGTGAGAAGTGTTGCTGTAGATTTGGTTGGAGCTATTTTGAGTCTGTTTGTGATGAACCATGTGTTGAGTGTGTCAAGGTATGGCTGGATTATTTCTGCAGCTTTGTCTGTGTTACGATGTGTGCATGTGATTGTTATGTCGTCTGCGTAGAAAGAGATTTGTATTTCTGAGGTGTCTGGCGTGGGTAAGTCATTAAATAGTGTGGGGGATAGAACTGAGCCCTGTGGTACTCCTTTCTTAACCCCTTCCATACGGTGCCGCACACGTAGGCGTCATGGACTTGGATCTCGGTGGCAGCAGCCAATGCCAGCCGTACGACGTGTCGCAATAATACTCGCATCATAAAATATAGTCACCGCTTATATCGATCGTTCTCTCTTCACCCGTGAATTTTGATAACCATAGAAAATGCGATTACAAAAGAATTAGAAAGAATGTCATTATGGAGGGGCGACTACAATAAATATAATCAAGACGCCGATATGGCAGCCTCGCGAATACACTCGCTCCCCATGACGCCTACGTGTGCGGCACCGTATGGAAGGGGTTAATGTTTCTGATGTGCGATGATTGGCCATTATATGACACGTAAGCATTCCTACCTGCCAGATAATTGGCCAGCCATCTTTTGGTGTTATTGTGCATGTCTGTGTTATATATTTTATTTGTTAGGTTGTGGCGGGGGATAGCATCAAAAGCTTTACTAATGTCTAATGTTATAAGAAGTGTTCTTTGGTGGGGCCTATCTGAATTGATGCCATCTAAAATTCTTTGTGTGAGGTTTGTCAGAAGAGTGTTTGTGGAGTGTAGTGGCCTAATACCGTGTTGTGAGTCAGCAAGGGGAATATGTGGTGTGACAAGTTTAAGTATTAGGCGTTCAATGACTTTAGAGGGGGTGCAGAGAAGTGTGATTGGACTGTGCGATGTTGGGATTGTTGGGTCTTTGTTCGGTTTTGGAATGGTGATTATTTTACCATGCTTCCAGATGTCGGGTATAGTGTTGTGTGAATAGCTGTAGTTTGCAATGTTTGTGAGTGCGTGTATACCTTGTGGTCCAATGTGTTTTAGGTGGATGTTGCTTATGTTATCAGGGCCACAGGCAGATGAGTGCTTGAGA
Source organism: Oratosquilla oratoria (assembly GCF_046742065.1). NCBI lineage: Eukaryota > Metazoa > Arthropoda > Malacostraca > Stomatopoda > Squillidae > Oratosquilla > Oratosquilla oratoria. The sequence continues at coordinate 46,258,462 of NC_134809.1, read as the reverse complement.
CTATGTATTATGAGTTTTGTCTGACTGTCTATGAAGGGTATATAGTCTGAGTCTGTGGGAAAGTCTTTCTTACGTCGAATGGTGCGTCGGTCATCAGGGTGAGAAGTGAGATGGCTTGTCTGTGCAAAATGACGTATGAGTGCGTTTGCTTGTTGTCTGTTTGAGGGTAGATTATCTGTTGTTGTGATTATTGCTGCGTGAGAGCGTGTAGTGTTACTGTTGGATAGTGTAATGCTGTTGAGTGTTTTGTACAATTTGCTGGTGTTTGTTTTGTGATCAAGTGTATTGATAAAGTTTTGCCAATTTTGTGTTTTTTGTTCATGTATTTTATTGGCAATCACAGTGTTTAGTGTTTGTATTTGGTCTGCTATGTTTTGAGGGATAGGTGTGGGGGTACCGTGTTTAAGTGTGTCACGTTGTCTGATGAGGCTTTGGATTTCTGGTGTGAAGTTGGGGTTGTGTGATTTTCTGTTGCCTCTAGGGATGTATCTCTTGTCTGCATTTTGTATGATTGTATTAAAAGTGTGCACAGCATTGTTTATGTTTGTGATTGGTGTACTGTTAAGTGTTTCAAAATGTTGTTCAGGGTGTATAATGGGTAGAATGGTAAGGAAGGTTAATGCAAAGGTGCTAGGCAGATGTTTGGAGTTGTTTAGCGAAGATGGCACGTGGTTGTGGCCAAGGCCATCACCTTTGCCCTATGTACTTAGATTGTTGGAAACATCACTGTTGGGAATAGGAGAAAAGGGCAGGATTCAAACCCACTTCTAAGTTAATGAAAGACCAGCATGCTACTGATTATATCACCAATAAGAATGTAGGGAATTGAGAGGTGGGTCTGTTGTATGTGGATGACACTACATTTGTGGCTGAGTCAGAAGACAGACAAGCAGATGATGGCAAGGTATTGGAATGTGTATGAGAGATGAAAGTAAATATAGGCAAGAGTAAGGTGGCAAGATGTACTATGGATGGTGGTGGTAGTGGGTTGAAGGAAGTGTTTAAGAAATACGGTTAGGGTTATGAGGATGGATAGGCAAGTAAATGGTTTGGGTTGTGAGGATGGATAGGCAAGTAAGTGGTTGGGGTTATGAGGATGGATAGGCAAGTAGATATAGGTTGAAGAAAGTGTTTAGGAAATAGGGATTGGGGTTATGAGGATGGATAGAGTTAGTAATATAGAAGTGATGCAGAGAGTGGGGATGGAAAGAGCTGGCAAATAAGTGCTGAAATAGCCTAGGTGTTTAGAAAAAATGAGGAATGACTAGCAAAAAAGTGGAAAGTAAATTAATGGAGTGAACTTAGGGGAAAATGGACAGGTTGAAAGGGGCATTGGATGCCAGAAGAATGTTGAGCAAGAAAGAGTGTGTAAAGGAGAGGGATAAATGGATGAAGAAGTGACAGTCTTAAGCAATAGTTATTTTGTTTGCTCTACAATTTTCTTGAGTGGATGAGTAGAGGTGGGAAGGTCACCATATATTGAAAGGGTGGGGATAAACCTTCTCTAGCTGTTAGGTTCTGCTTTAGAAGTGCTGTGTCTTGCTGCATTGCCTGTGACCTGAGAAGTATGGCAAAGGACAGGAATGACCTTTCATCCTTGAGGTGCTAAAATGGAAGGGACAGTCAGTGGGATTTTGAATGGGTGGGTTTATGCTTTGACTTGGCCAACTCCCCGTGTAAGGGAGGGAAGGCCTTTTGGTGTATGTGTGTGTGTATTTACCTAGTTGTATTATACGGGAAGGGGAGCTATGCTCGTGGTGACCTGTTTTTGTATCTTGCAAAATTAAGTTTGTTCTTAAATTATTGTACTGTGTTTGCATACACTATTTTTTCATCCAATTTGTTCCATATATCTATCACTCTGTGTGGGAAGCTGTTTTTTTTCTGGTCTTCTGTAGTTATCCTTTTTGAGTTTCATTGCATGTCTTGTTGTTGTTCCTCTGTCCCATTTTAATAAGTCCTCTCCATCAAGGCTTTCTTTACCTTTCATAATTCTGTAGATGTTTAGTAGGTCCCCTTGTTCTCTTCGTTCCAGGGTTGGTAATTCCAGTTCAGCCAGTCTATGTTCATATGTCTTTGTTGTTGCTCTTTGTATTCTTTCTAATTTTCTTGTATTCTTTTTTGTACTGGGTGATGTGTGGAAGGCGGATGTGGAGTGGGTGAACATAAGGGGGCGACTTGGGATGAGATGGATGGATGGGGTGAGGGGGGCTTTGGGGAAGAGGGGAGTGTCTGTTGAGGAAGGACAGGAGGGGATGGAAGATGGTTGTATGTGGATGATGATGTGATGTAAGGGGTGGGGTGGGGGGATGGGGGTGGGTGTGAGAAAGGTTTGATGCAGCCTGAGGGGGTTTCTCCCCATCTTCTCCTTTTCTGCGTGAGGGGACGGAGAGGGAGGGTCGCTGATTTGATGAGGTGGCCTTGCTGTGGATGTGCTGTGTCTTGCGACTGCTTCTGACCCAGGGCAGTGGACAGGGTGCAGGGATGACCCGTCAACTAGGAGGTGCCAAGATGGGAGGGGGGGTGGAGTGTGTAGGGGATGGAATGAGTGGGAATGGTTTTTGTGCCTTTGTTTTTTGGCTACCTCCCTTGTAAGGGCCTTTGGTATATGTACGTATGTACTGGGTGAACATATTGGTGCTGCATATTCCAGTTTTGGCCTTATCAGTGTTTGTAATATTTTCTTAATCATTTCCTTATCCAGGTATTTAAAGGCCACCTTTATTAATCTCAACAAATTGTATGTTTCTCTGACTATTTTGTTTATATGCTTATCTGGTGACATGTCTTTGGTGATGATTACTCCTAGGTCCCTTTCAGAATTTACTTTCTTTACTTCTTTTCCATCAGTTTTATACTGTGCTGATATTCTCTTTCTTTTTCCAAATTCAATTATACTGCACTTCTTGATGTTGAATTCTACCTCCCATCTCTTGCTCTACTCTGAGACTTTGTTCAGATCACTCTGTAATGAGTTACAGTGTGTGTGTATTTACCTAGTTGTATTTTACGGGAAGGGGAGCTATGCTCGTGGTGTCCTGTCTTCATATCTTATTTTATCTAAACTATTTTTAAATTCATGTATTGTTTTTGCACACACCACTTTCTCATCTAACTTGTTCCAGCTGTCTATTACTCTGTGAGGAAAGCTGTTCTTTTTCAGATCTCTTCTGTAGCTGTCTTTCTTGATTTTCTTTCCGTGTCCTCTTGTATTTCTATCATCCCATTTTATCAGATTCTCTCTATCAATAATTTCTATGCCTTTCATGATTCTGTAAATAGCTATCAAATCTCCTCTCTCTCTTCTTTGCTCTAGTGTCTGCAGTTCAAGTTTTGCTAGTCTCTCTTCATATGATAGTTTTGAAAGTGTTGGTGCCAATTTTGTAATTGCTCCTTGTATTCTTTCAAGTTTTTTTATACATTTTTTTGTACTTGGTGACCACATCGTTGCTGCATATTCCAATCTTGGTCTTATCAGAGTGATTAGAGTTTTCTTCACCATTTCTTCATCAAGGTATGTAAATGCCACTTTGATTGTTCTTATTAAATTATAAGTTTCTCCAAAAATCTTATTTATATGTTTCTCAGGTGACATATTATTCATAACAATGACTCCCAGGTCCTTCTCATTTTCTACTTTTTTTATTCCTTCTTCTCCCAATTTATATGATCCTGTTATTCTGTTTTTGCTTTTTCCAAATTCCATTATACTACACTTTTTAGAGTTGAACTCCATCTCCCACTTCCTACTCCATTCCTGTACTTTATTCAGATCACTCTGTAGTGACTCACGATCTTCTTCCGTGTTCACTTTTTTTTAATAGTTTTGCATCATCTGCAAAGAAGCTCATATAACTTTCAATTTCTTCATCCATATCATTAATATATATAGCAAACATTATTGGGGCCAGAACTGTTCCTTGTGGAACACCGCTTATTACTTCATCCCATTTTGAGTGTTTGTCTCTTATCACTACTCTCATTTTTCTTTCTTGCAAAAAGTCTTCCATCCATTTAAGCAGTTTGCCCTGTATTCCTCTTTCAGTTTCTAATTTCTTAAGCAACTTCTTATGTAGTACTTTGTCAAAAGCTTTTTTTAAGGTCTAGAAATGCACAATCAGCCCATCCATGTGTGTGTGTGTGTGTATACACACACACAGGTTCTACTGTATACATATACATCCCTGTATATATATACATCCCTGTATATATATATATATATATATATATATATATATATATATACATATATATATACATACATGTATCAAAGGCTTTTTTTCCCCCCTTATAAGGGAGGTAGCCAAAAAGGCATAACAACCACTCCCACCCATTCCCTCCCTATCCCACTCCACCCTCTTCCCTCCCCCTATCTTGGCACCTCCTGGATGACGGGTCATCCCTGCATCTTGTCCACTGCCCTTGGTCAGAAGAAGTGTTGCAAGACACAGCATATCCACAGCAAGGCCACTTCATTAAATCGGAGACCCCCCTCCGTCCTCTCGTGCAGAAAAGGAGAAGACTGGGAGAAATTCCTTCGGGCTGTGTCAAATTTTTCTCATACATACTCCCTCATCGCCCATCCCCCACCCATTCCACCTCATGCATCACATCATCCATATACAACCATTCTCCATTCACCCCTATCTTCTGTCCTCTCCTGTTGTTCCTCAACAGAGATTCCCCCTCTTCCCCGAAGCCCCTTTTACCCCATCCATCCATCTCATCCTAGGTTGACCCCCTCGTGTTCCCTCCATCCACATCTGCCTTCCACACCTCTTTTACTAGTCTTTCTTCACTCATTCTTTCCATGTGTCCAAACCATCCCAATACTCTTTCATCCACCCTATCTCCCAACTTCCTTTCCACCCCTGTTCTCCTCACCTCATTTCTCACTCTATCTAGCCTAGTACTATCATACTTCTCAGACACCTCATCTCAAATACTTTCAAACTCTTCTCTTTCTTATGATCCATGTTTCTGCCCATATATATATATATATATATATATATATATATATATATATATATATATATATATATATATATATATATATATATATATATATATATATATACATATATATATATATATATATATATATAAGGGGAGAGGTTGAGGGAGATACACCATGTGTTACTTTGGTTTAGACCTATTTTACAAGTGTTATTTAGTTAATACTTTTTATTCTCTTAGTGCAAGACAATTTTATTTTGGATAATGTCAAACAGTTTAATTTTGACTAGTGTCAGACCATTCTCTACATCTGAAGAGGGCCATGAATGGAATGAGTATTTGATAAGAAATCTTGAATAGTTTAAGATGGTTAAGGAATGAATCCCATTCATTCCTGAAACATGCATTCAACAGAAAAGGATAATCTTATTCTAGGGGTCATGCCTTTGGGCCCCCTCCAAATCTTTTTCCAAGTTTCTACCTGCCTATTACAGGAATGTACCTGCTGCCAAGTATGCTTACAGGAATGTGTCTACCAAGTATACTTGATTAAATGTGTCATTATTTGATGACGTCTGAAGCTTTTATTCAATAAATATTTTATTGTACACCATTTTTTATCATCTCCTTTTGTAATGAGATCTTAATGATCATTTGTTGATTTATGAAATATTAAAAAGTCTGCCAATATCCTGCACAAGAAAATTCAGGCAAGGGATTAATGTATGAAATGGAAATGATATACATATTTAGTGACTTACTGGGATAATTTGGGCTCATGGAAAGAATGAGTAAAGAAAGTTGAGCAAAAATAGCATAGATGGAGTGAACTTGAGGGGAGGACCAACATCGAGATGGATGGATGGGGTGAAGGGAAATGTCTTTTGAGCAGGGAAAAGAGAAGGCAAGAGATAGGTGTAAATGGAATGTAGATTGATGTGGTTGGAAGGGACTTCTCCGTGACTTATTTAATTTTATGCAAGGGGATTAAGAGGGAGGGCCCCCCATGCAAATAAAGTAGCTGGCCCTGCTGTGGATGTACTGTGCTTTGCTGCATTGCATCTGACCTGGGCAGTGAGTGGGAGACAGGGTTGATTCTTCATCCACAAGGAGCAAAGTTAATGGGTTATGGGGGAAGAGGCCTATTGTAATATAGAGTGACTTCAATTCCTTACTTATTTCTCATCATACTCTTGTCAAATCTTGATTATACAGAGTACAATTTTTTTTTTGAGGATCACTATCTTCATCTACCCATACAGGAGACTAGTGGCCTCAAAGTACTGGGTATATGGTGGTAGACACAAGGTTAACCTGTTGACCACTCAGCTGCATTATACTCCAGTCTTTATTTTGTGAATGTTGAGCAGTGTGAACAGAATACAATTATGTGTTCCATGTTTTCTCTGTAGTATACAAAAGGGTAAGATTTTCTTTTTGGTTTTAATTTCATTTTGAGGTTTTGCAATTCTGTTCACTTCATCTCCTGCCTGGAAGATAAACTACCATCTCCCCACCTTGTGGTATTCCCTAGGTTCAACCAGTACCGGCGTAAATGGTCTGTTGGTGTTGTATTTGTGCAGCCTGTAATTGTTTTTAGGGCTTTGTTTTGTATGATTTGAAGGGTGTTGTGGTGTGTCTCACTGAGATTAGGAGCCCATGCGGGACTCGCATAATTCAACACCGAGCGTATGCATTGTTTGTATATTGTTATATTAGTTTCTTTGTTTTGTCCAAATGTCGTTCCAGTGATTGACTTAAGTGCGTTAAGTCTAGATGTGCATTTGTTTTTTATGTTTGTGATGTGTTATTTGAAAGACATGGATGTATCGTATGTTACACCAAGAATTTTCGGTGTGTTTGTGTGTGGTATTAGAGTGTTGTTGATGTAGAGATGAGGTATGTATTTGCGTATGCATTGTTTGTATATTGTTATATTAGTTCCTTTGTTTTGTCCAAATGTCGTTCCAGTGATTGACTTAAGTGCGTTAAGTCTAGGTGTGCATTTGTTTTTTATGTTTGTGATGTGTTGTTTGAAAGACATGGATGTATCGTATGTTACACCAAGAATTTTCGGTGTGTTTGTGTGTGGTATTAGAGTGTTGTTGATGTAGAGATGAGGTATGTATTTGTGTTCTGTTGTCCAGTTGGTGAGAAGTGTTGCTGTAGATTTGGTTGGAGCTATTTTGAGTCTGTTTGTGATGAACCATGTGTTGAGTGTATCAAGGTATGGCTGGATTATTTCTGCAGCTTTATCTGTGTTACGATGTGTGCATGTGATTGTTATGTCGTCTGCGTAGGAAGAGATTTGTATTTCTGAGGTGTCTGGTGTGGGTAAGTCATGCATGTATAGATTAAATAGTGTGGGGGATAGAACAGAGCCCTGTGGTACTCCATTCTTAATGTTTCTGATGTGCGATGATTGGCCATTATATGACACGTAAGCATTCCTACCTGCCAGATAATTGGCCAGCCATCTTTTGGTGTTATTGTCAAAGGACCACCTTGACATGAGAGGCACACAAACACTTGCCGCAGCCACCACAAACACATCACACCCGCTACACTACATAGCAGAACACCCACACACACCAAGAAACATTAAAACAACACCCAAAGACCTTTATTACGCACAAATACTCTCTTCTCTTCCTCCACAACCACCAAATACCAGCCTCCGAAAACATATTCATAATCATATCACACACCGCTCCATTAACACATTGAAAGACAACACACTGCTGCATGCCAGACTCCCTGATATCCACCCTTCTGAATCCTCTCTCCCACGAAAGGACAGAGTCCACTTGGCCAGACTGCGGTGTGGCCACCACCCAGCACTTCTAAGCTACCAGAAGAGGCTGGATGACCGCATTGTGAACAGCTGCCCAGGATGTAACACTTCACCCCATACCATACAACACATAATGGAAGACTGCATTATACACAATCATGCACGCAAACAACACAAAATACACTCTATAAAGGATTTGTGGGAAAACCCACTTTTGGCAGTAGCATTCCTTGGGGAGACGGGACTGCTCGGACAGACAGTCTAGGGAACGACAACAACAATAACAACCAGTACCGGCCCAAGGGGGCTCCCACAAGCACTTTGAAACAGTTAAAGTAATTTAAATTACATACATATACCAAGGCTTTTTCCCCCTTCCAAGGGAGGTAGCCAAAAAGGGAAAGGCATAAAAACATTCCCACCCATTTCATCCCTAAATACACTCCACACCCCTCCCACCCTCCCTCTCATCTGAGCACCTCCTGGATGACGGGTCATTCCTGCACCCTGCCCACCGCCCTGGGTCAGAAGCAGTGTCGCAAGACACAGCACATCCACAGCAAGGCCGCTTCATTTAATTGGCGACCCCCCCCTCTCCGTCCCCCCTTGCATATAAGGAGAGGACGGGGAGAAATCCCTTCGGGCTGCGTCAAAATTTACTCACGCATACTACCCCCCCCGCCCATTCCTCCTCATGCAATCACAACATCATCCATATACAACCATTCTCCACTCACCTCTGTCTTCCGTCCTCTCCCTTCCTTCCTCAACAGACATTCCCCTCTTCCCCAAAGCCCCCTTCACCCCATCCATCCACCTCATCCTAGGACGTCCCCTCATGTTCACTCCCTCCACATCTGCCTTCCATACCTCTTTTACTAGTCTTTCTTCACTCATTCTTTCCATGTGTCCAAACCATCCCAATATTCTTTCATCAACCCTATCTCCCAAATCCTTTTTCACCCCTATTCTCCTCCTCACCTCCTCATTTCTCACTCTATCCAGCCTAGTAACCCCCACCATACTTCTCAGACACCTCATCTCAAACACATTCAAACTCCTCTCTTCTTCTCTTATGTTCCACGTTTCTGCCCCATACAGTGCTGTTGGCACAATCACTCCTTCATACAGTCTCCTCTTCGCATCCATTCCCAAATGTCTATTCCTCATTACACTCTTTAATCCACCAAGGCATTTACTCGCTTCTCTCAATCTACATTCTACCTCCACCTTCACTCCACCTTTTCCTGCTACACTTGCACCCAAGTATCTAAAACTATCCATTTCCTCCAGTTGCTCTCCCTTAATGTTCACTTCCAGTCTACTGCCACCTTCACCCCTTGTACATCTCATCACCTTACTTTTACCCACATTTATCTTTAGCTTTCTTCTATCACATACTCTCCCAAACTCTGCCACCAGCTTCCTCAATCCCTCCTCTGACCCTGCCACAAGCGCAGTGTCGTCCGCAAACAACAGCTGGCTCACCTCCCACTTTTCTCCATTTTCTTTAACCATCTCCAATCCCTGACCCACTACCCTAGCATTCACCTCTCGCACCACCCCATCCATGTATAAGTTGAACAGCCAGGGCGACATAACGCATCCTTGACGAAGTCCCACCTTTACTTCAAACCACTCACTCTCTCCATTTCTAATCCTGTAATTGAAATTGGAAAATAAAAATTCTTGAAATCCTATGTAGAGCATTTACTGCGAGTGCAACCTTCCCTCCTCTTATTGGAATTCATTGGTATGATATACGGTATGTTTGATATAATTTGAATTTATTTTATGAAATGAAAAATGACAGCTGGTAATGAATGCCTTTCCTCTGTAATGGAGCCTAGTATGCATGCAATAAACAACCATGTATACACACTTTCAATGCCCACTTCACATACACATCACATATATATGAGCATATTTAAATTAGTTTGTCTTCTACAGCTTCAGCTGACCACTGAGTTGGCTGGATGTATGATGCCATTGGTACAAAACTATCCAGTATAATACCAGTATGATGTAAGGTAAATGAATACTGCAAATTATACTGAGTGGGTGTGTTAGTGCTGCATCTATAGTGCATGAAATGATCAAGCACAATTAATAATCAAGCACCAGTAATGGTGGTAGCAATCAGGGTAACCCAAATCAATCGTGCTTAAGGCCCCATAATGACTTAGGCCATCCCTGGGTTGAACTCCCATCATTTTGACGGATGCTTGGATACATACATACTTATACCAAAGGCTTTTTCCCCCTTACAAGGGAGGTAGCCTAAAAACAAAGGCATAAAAACCATTCCCACCAATTCCATCCCTAATACACTCCACTCCCCTCCACCCTCTACCCTCCCTCTTATCTTGGCACCTCCTGAATGACAGGTCATCCCTGCATCCTGTCCACTGCCCTGGGTCAGGAGCAGTGTCGCAAGACACAGCAAGGCCGCTTCATTAAATCGGTGACCCCCCTCTCCGTCCCCTCGTGCAGAAAAGGAGAAGACGGGGAGAAATCCCTTCGGGGTGTGTGAAATTTTTCTCACACATACTACCTCACCCCCTATCCCCCACCAATTCCACCTCATGCATTACATCATCCATATACAACCATTTTCCATTCACCCCTGTCTTATATCCTCTCCTGTCATTCCCCAAAACCCCTTTCACCCCATCTATCCATCTCATCCTAGGTTGCCTCATGTTCACTCCATCCACATCTGCCTTCCATACCTCTTTCACTAGTCTTTCTTCACTCATTCTTTCCATGTGTCCAAACCATCCCAATACTTTCTCATCCACCCTATCTCCCAACTCCCTTACCAGCCCTCTTCTCCTCATCTCCTCATTTCTCACTCTATCCAGCCTAGTAACCCCCATCATACTTCTCAGACACCTCATCTCAAGCACATTCAAACTCCTCTCTTCCTCTTTTATGTTCCATGTTTCTGCCCCATACAGTGCTGTTGGCACAATCACTCCTTCATACAATCTCCTTTTAGCATCCATTCCCAAATGTCTATTTCTAATTACACTTTTTAATCCACCAAGGCATTTACTCGCTTCTCTTCGTCTACATTCTGCCTCCACCTCCACTCCTCCCTTTCCTGCCACATTCGCACTCAAGTATCTAAAACTATCCACTTCCTCCAGTCGCTCTCCCTTAATACTCACTACCAGTCTGCTGTCACTTTCACCTCTTGTACATCTCATCACCTTACTTTTACCCACATTTATCTTCAACTTTCTTCTTTCACACTCTCCCAAACTCTGTCACCAGCTTCCTCAATCCCTCCTCTGATCCTGCTACAAGCACAGTGTTGTCCGCAAACAACAGCTGGCTCACCTCCCACTTTTCTCCATTTTCTTTAACCATCTCCAATCCCTGACCTACCACCCTTGCATTTACCTCTTGGACCACCCCATCCATGTATAAGTTGAACACCCAGGGCGACATAACACATCCCTGACGAAGTCCCACCTTTACCTCAAACCACTCACTCTCTCCACTTCTAATCCTGACACATGCTGTACTGCTCTTGTAAAAACTCTTGACAGCTCCTAAAAGCTTTCCTCCTATCCCGTATATCTGCAAAACCTCCCACCTTGAACCATCCCTATTCCTCCTCCACTCCTAGTTCTACTCTATCCTTTACTTCCTCCCATTCCTCTCTCAGCTTCTTCTTATACTGATTCTCCTTTTTTTTTTCTCATTTAAGCAGTTCACTCTAAGTACCTCCCTACCTTCTGCCCTTTTCCCCTTTCTCCACCTATTCTCCACTCTCAATTTACATCTCGGAAAATGATCTGATATTCCCCCACTCTCTCCCCTTAGGACATGTACATCCTTAACTCTTCCTACCATACTCCTGGTCACCACTATATAGTCCATTAACGCTCTATCTGCCACCCTTCCATCCACCACCCTCTCCCATGTGTACTTATGCTTGACTTTCTTCCTAAACACTGTATTTGCTATCATCAACTCTCAAGACACATCTCCACCATCAATTCTCCACTACGATTTTTACCTGGAACTCTATACTTCCCAATTACTCCATCTATTGGTTTATTTCCTACCCTAGCATTAAGGTCTCCCAATACAACCACATTGACATTTCTTCCTAATCCCTCTATGCACTCATTTATATCTACCCAAAAAGCCTCCCTTTCCTCTCTGCTCTTCTCACTACCAGGCCCATACACACTTACAAATACCCACATCTCCACTCCCAGCTTCACCTTCATCCACGTCAACCTTGATGAAACCTCCTTCCACTCCACTACACGCTTATTTATCTTTTCACGTACTAGTATAGCCACCCCTTCTATCCCTCGTCCACTCTTCACTCCTGAGTACCTCCCAGCTACACTCCCAAACTCACACTCGCCCTTCCCTTTCATTTTAGTTTCACTCAAAGCCAGCACATCCATCTTTCTTCTCACAAACATACTGCCCATTTCTTCCCTTTTACTCTCATCTGTACTACATCCACGTACATTAAAAGACCCAAACCTTAGGGTACTGGTTGGAAAACTCCCAGACCCTGTTATGCCTTTACTTTTTTTTTAGGAATGTCCCCTTTTGGGGCCATAGGTAGCAGAACTCCTAATCCCATCCCCCGTCCCGTTTTTTGTCGCCTCTTATGACTCAAATGGAAAGACTTGGTGGTAGCATTCTCTTCCCCCACCACAGGGTAGGCGAAAAAAGGAAATTAATTTTTAGAGAAATGGTACAGGACAGAAACAAGGGGTTGGAGGACAGCATAACGGAGGTACAGTCGTAGTATAAAAGTGTCATAATTTCTCTATGAACAGAGTTTTTCTCTATCACAGACAAAATGATGTGTGGCTCTGGTCCATAGGGACGCCCCATATAGACCCTAAAGTATCAACAACATGCTACTCTGCCACAATAACATACAGCCAATACCCCAGATGTACTTAATCAAAACATTCTGCATATACCGAAAGCTGTCCACTACCCCGAGTATGTTAACATGGAATATTCTAAATGCATATTGATTTTTTCATTAAATGGTATGTGATATGAGTAATTGTTATACATGTAAAGAAAAGAAGAGACTTGTTAAACGATGTGGCATCTCAGGTCAGGCAACGTTGCCCCGGCTCCCGACCAAGTCCACAGGTCACTCATAGAGAATTACACAGAGAAGCTGAATGCGGGTCTTCAGGCCGCTTGCAGTCTATTTAATTCGAGGTCCATGTAGACAGGTCAGCCAGCCGAGCGGACCGAGCGCGGGCGATGAGGTGATGACGTCATCCACGCCACACCTCCCAGCCACTCACAGTACTGACTTGAGCTTGACCACCCTTGGAGCCTGTTAGCTCTTCCCCTCCCCCCCTTTTTTTTTAACTGCATTACGTATTACCTACATGCATCACTAATTAGATGAACACTTGGAATATTAAAGCAATACATAGGGCTGTACATAATGCTGCAAAAGTCTTTCAGTCTTGAATATATTTTAACTAGAAATCTAAATCAAGACAGCCTGGAGCATTTATTAGGGTGCATACGGCAAATGCGAGGAACCTACGACCATTCAAATTCTGTAACTTTTAAATATCGCCTCAAACACTTACTCCTAGGAAAAGACGTTACACTTCTTGCTCAGAAACCAAATACAACTGCAGCAAATTTTGACTGTCAAATAAAACTAAACTTGAGAAAAGGGAAAATGAAGTTTCATGTTTTGATGAGAGGCAGTTGGCATCAGAACTGTACATTACTAGTCTCTGCTTCGAAGATTTGGATGTTGGGCCAGATGTAAATTATGATTACGATAACATCGATGAAAACCTAAGAGACTGTGTAATCTCAGTTTCTAATCCACAGAAAGCAATCCACGTACTTATAGAAGAAGAACCTCTCAAATACATTGGTGGTTATATTGTTAAAAGAATTAACACAAAATATCCTCACTTATCCCACAAAGCAAGTGACTGTAGGCCTACCACCATGGCTAAAACATGGATTGATGAAGTAAACAGGTGGATTATATGCTCCTGCTGACACCTTCTTTTTCCAATTAACAACTATGAGAGAAACATTTAAAGTAATACACGGTTACAGTCTCAAGGAAGGAAAAGAGTGCTTGAAAACACTTGTTCGTGAATTAGAAAATGTTGGACTTGATGTACCTCATGATGTCATATCATTTTTTGCCAAAATATCTGTGTACATTAGAATTAGGAATCTAAATAATAACATGAAGACAAATAAGAAAAAACATAAGTCATGCAAAGGTCAAAACAGAAAGCTAATGAAACTGATTACATGAATGATATGTAGTTTACTTTTTCACTAGGACCATATTACCTGTTTTCCTTTATTGTTTATGTTATGATTAAGTGGTTTATATTCAATAACAAATATTGAATATTTATGCTAACATTATGAATGGTGTAAACTTAATTTTTTTTGTATTACGACTACTATTTGCCATAATTACTATGAATATATTTGTGCTTACAATAGACCCTTTAATATTCCAAGTGTTCATCTAATTAGTAATGCATGTAGGTAATATGTAATGCAGTTAAAAAAAGGGGGGAGGGGAAAAGATAACAGGATCCAAGGGTGGTCAAGTTCAAGTCAGTACTGTGAGTGGCTGGGAGGTGTGGCGTGGTTGACGTCACCACCCCTCCTCGCCCGCGCTCGGTCCGCTCTGCTGGCTGACCAGTCTACACGGACCTTGATTTAATTATACCGGTCGTACATGCAAATATAAAGAAAACGGTGTCTCTTCCGTTTTCTTTGTAGGTTGCTTATGTGAGGCGGCAGATGATTTCTTTCCCCCGCGAGGCGGAGGACGATTTCTTTCATGCGAGGCCCCATCGAAGAACGGCCCATTCATCGCGTGGACCACAGCGGCAGATGACAGCTGCGCTTACCTCCACTTCCAAGAAGAGAGGCCTTTCATTACGAGAGGCCCATCGAAGAACGGCCCATTCACCGCGTGGACCTCAGCTGCGCTATCAGAGGTCATGAAGTGACCTCCCCTACATTCATCTGTCAAATCACCCAAAACAACACGACTTTGCGCTCAATCCAGGGTCAGAGTTCACACCTACGGCTCTGGCCCCCTCTTGCACCTCAAGACATTCTATTGGCTGCCCTTCTTATGGGTACGCCCATTTTTGTAATTAGATTAAATTAGCTAGGAAAATCTGGCATCTCCCGAAGTCTTCTTCGGACCTGCCAGCGATGTTTTGTATGAGAACTAGGCAGACCTCAATAAAGAAGAGAACCACCAACGTGTTTGGAAGTATCAAACCATCTTTCCAACATTTAGACGTGGAACGCTGCTGGTTTTGCCGGCCACATCCTATGGGTTACCAGATAATGAAAGAAGTATAATTCCGCTTTTTTTAACCATCCGGCGACGTCTCCATTGCCACCTAATGTCCTTAAGGTGATATTGTTCTTGAATGGCTCCTTTGTGCTCCTTGCATCGGTCATCTTTAGCGCTTAGATAGCTTGTAAGATTTGTCGATCACATGATTTCTGTGGAAATCCCGTTCCTTCGGTTGCTTCTGCTTCACTCTTCAATCCTCCATTCTTGCTCACTTCTCTCACTCCCTATTCTAGCTTACCTAAAACCGTTGCCTATTTGTAAACCTAATCCTAGTACAGTTCCACTTGCTTCCCCTCGTTTCACACACACACACGCGCGCGCACTGGGGCCCGACGCCGTCGTGTACCCGCGGCACTCCTCCCTCACTGTGACCTTTTTGACCCCGCGCCGGGGGTGCCAGCTGCGCACCCCCGTCTGCACCACATTCACACCACACTTATGTATGGGGATTATCTATTATATGTATCGTGCAACATTTTCACTTCAGTTAAGGTGAAGTAGTACCTCCCATAGACCTTTGGCAACGAGAGGTCAAAGGTCACTAGGCGTTCGGCGCGACGTCGGACCCCTTTTCACATATTCCGAAACATGATTTGAAAATGACCAGAAGTGTTAGTGATTCGTGATTGGGGAGTGATATGAAGTTTACCCCAATCACAGACCTCATATAAACTCAATAGTGTGAAGGGCAAATGCAACGAAGCGTGTGCTTAACCAAAGTGAGGGGACGCGTTCTATGAGAGAACCAGTCTCTCCTCAACGCATACCTTCATCCCCCCATTCCTATATCTATCCTCCATGCCACGAAATCGACGCACAACAGACCAAAGACGAAATAAATCACGAAGTGGCCCCAAGGCCACGGTAAATTATAATACGTTTTAATGAAATATCCAAACAAAACAGAAATATTGAAATTATTACATATTCACAATGATACATGATGCTTTGTGATGCCATTGTACTTTTCAGGGATCGATGAGTCCCTGCCGATCACAGGTATATGTAGCTTTATGCCTCCAATGTGGACTTTGTAATTCACGGGAGTACCCCAGAATTAACTCGGTGGGGCGATCACCGTCAGTATTACGTATTAAAAGGGATGGGAAATTTGTCGGAAGTCATATTCTCCACACTGCTCATCATGTATGACCGAGAAACAGCATTGAGCACATGACAAACACAGACCCGTTACGCATTTCCTTATAAATGATAAACAATGCTACAACTACTTACTTTCATATTTATATGTTTATTTACTGTATGGAAAATAAGTATCAATTACCTATGGTTAAATGTGTACAAATAGCAAATGTTGCTGGCAATTTTTTTTTAACATATGTTTTGTGAGTACAGACGCTCCTCTACTTACGTTCATTCGTTTTACGTTTGAACTGACTGTAAAAAAAAAAAAAAAAAAAAAAAAATTGTAAAAAATAAAAAAAACGAGTGAATTTTTTAGTTTAGCGCGCTCTCCGTAGTACGAGACGTTCAAACGATACTTACGCATGACGCTGCGTCCATTGTTTACATGGCACAAACGACAGACGGAACGTGCCTTGCCTCCTCCTTCTCCTCCACCATCTCACTTTATGTTGCTTTAATTTATTTGAAATTAATGTTATTATTTTACAATGTTATGTTTATAATTAATGCTTTAGGGGTGTTTTATAAGATACGGTAATAGAATTTATGGATGTATAGTACAGTATGAACGGTCATACATTACTGGAATGTACAGTAACAACTTACGTTCATTTTCACGTTACGTTCGGCCGTTCGGAACGTAACTAAAACGTAAGTTGAGGAGCGTCTGTATTAGGACGCCTCATGTTGCCTCCATGGAAAAAAAATTTGCCTTTTGTTGTGCATACCTGTCAATTTTTCTGTTTTTTTTTTTTTCTCGTAAATCTTACATAATTTCTATGATTTTCAAGTCTTACGACGTAAGTTGAAAATCTTATTCTTTTTTCCCCACATGCAATGTGTTTTATAATGTAAACACATGACTACGAACACCACATGAAAAACAGTACTGTTTACAAGAACCTTTGTAAACTACTGTTTTTCATTGGTGTTCATACTGTGTCATGTGTTTACATAGTGTTTTCATTCTGCATTTGTTTTGAAATAAATATTGAATGACAAGAATATGGTTTAATTACATTTTTATACATAAACTCATGGTCTCTTAACACAAAATCTTTCGGCAAGACACCACACTAGCTTGTCAGGTATGTGTTGGGACAAATAGCCAGGTGGTGAAAATTCACCCATTCTACGGATATTCATAGTATCTTGTAGAAAATTTCTTTTATATGCTTATTTGTCTAGCAGTCATAACAATTATATCTATACTTAGTATTGTCACAACTTTGGCCTTGTGACACACTACTTAGTGTTTTCCAAATTTTTGTTTCTTTTCGGCCCTTTAGCTATTACTTTTCCTTCACTATGTGAAAGTGTTGAAATTCCTAAAGCATCCAATGATTATTTTTGTTATACTTTTACTCCTTTTTCAACCGAGTAAGTTTTACAAGTCCCTCTCCTCCACAGTTTTGTGTGAGAGTTTAAAACTAATTGGTTGAGAGTACCTTATTAAGCATGTACTCAGCGTACAAAGTTTGTCATCATGAACCTCTTATGCTGAGAGTCTTCAAAAGGCTCCTATTATTTTGAAGCGTCTCAAATCACTAATTGACTTCAGTTATTTACCATGTCATTATTATTACTCCTTTATATTTGTGTTATACAGACCCTTTTTGCCTATGTATCATCATTTGTTCTTATTCTTATTGGTTCGTTGGAGAGCCCGCTGCTTTTCATACTCCCTCCTTTGCACTTGCTAACTAGTAATTATTTCACATGATTACTAGAATTACTTCATCTTCTGCCCCGGCGTCACACCACATTCTTTACGTAAATTAACGATTAGAAAAACACCCGCCAAAAACAGCGCATCATTTCCTGCCTACACTGCATCAGGCGTCGCGTCGGGTAGTAGTACTGGGCAGGATCCGACATTTAGGATTCGTGGATCCGAGTACTTGACCTTACTGGATCCGTGGCATTCGGATCCGGATCCGAGTACCTGCAGCGCGCAGGGGGGCTAGCGAGAGAGAGGGATCCGCGCGGGTACTCGGGTCCCGGCGGTACTCGGGCCCCGGCGGTACTCGGGCTCCCGGCGGTACTCGGGCTCCCGGCGGTACTCGGATCCCGGCTGGTAATCGAATCTCAGCCTGCTCGCGGATCCCTGCCGGTACTCGGATCCCGGCGGTAATCGAATCCCGGCCAGTAATCGAATCCCAGCCTCCTAACGGATCCCTGCCGGCTAGGCTCCGCCGTCACACATACCCAGCCAATCAGCATTTGTAAAAAAGACATGCATATGGCAACACTAAATTTCTGCTATACATCGCTAGCCAAGATATTTTCCATACATATAACTAGAACTGTTTTTTACTCATCAATGGTAAAATTAAGTTTGTTATAAATATGATGGTCAATACAAATAACGTTCATATTGAATATCGAAGCTTAAAAAATCCTGAGTTATCGTATGATTATTCGTCTCAGTGGATTTGAGTACCAGCGTCGGTAATCGGATTCGTCAGCTCTTCTCGGATCTGTGGGATTCGGGTCCAGTACTCAGATCCTGCCGGCAAAGGAGACACATACTCAGAGGATGTACTCGTTGAGACTATATGAACACGGCAACTGTTTGAAAATTGAATTGAAGGTCCAACTATCGACTATTATGAATAATTTTGATGAGTTGGTATTCACCTTGGTCTTTCACCTTGGTCTTTTGGATCACGAGCTGGACTCGTGATCGACAGCTATTTCCCTCCTGAAAGAGAATTCAAAACTCTGATGACCGATCTATGGGTAATGCTGTGACCTTAATCGCACACACACACCCAACTCCCCGCCCACGAGTTGGAGTAACGACTCGAAGCGCAGCAATACTGAAATTATTTCAGCCCTGGGCAGGATTCGGACCTGGACCGCTGTACTGTCAGTCGGGGACTCTACCAACCGCGCCACCGAGTCGTGTGATAAAGGTTGTGTTTGGAATACTTCCAACATCGACACAGTGTCAATTCTGTGAACGGCAAAATGTGAAATTGCGAGGATCCAACCGCTGACCATTGCCAGCCACGCGTGGATGATTCAACGTGGTCGGCCCACACGCAATCCTGGGCAAAGGATTATCTATCGTCGTGTATCTTCAATATATCATACGAGTGAGAGTGATTCCCTATCAAAGGACGCTGCAAACTTAGTACAACGTTGCCAGGATGAACGGAAATGTGTTACGATAAGTATTGATATAATTTTAGCTTAAGATATTAGAGCGCGCAGAGTCAGGAAGGTCGTCTACAACCATGTGTATGTATATTATCTTGGATTCATAAATTATTACGAATTTACTAACCAATACCCCGTCTAGGGTATTGGCTGCATGTTATTGTGACAAAGTAGCATGCAGTTCATACTTTAGGGTTTATATGGGGCGCCTCTACGGACCAGAGCCACACACCATTTTGTCTGTGATAAAGGAACACTGTTCATAGAGAAATGATGACACTTTTATTATATTGCGACTGTCCCTCCGTTATGCTGTCCTGTACCATTTCTCTGAATATTCATTTCCTTTTTTCGCCTACCCTGTGGTGGGGGAAAAGAATGCTGCCACCAAGTCTTCCTACTTGAGTCGTACGAGGGGACAATAACGGGACGGGGGATAGGACTAGGAATCCTGCTACCTGTAGCCCCACAGGGGACATTCCTAAAAAAAAAGTAAAGGCATAAGAGGGTCTAGGAGTTTTCCAACCAGTACCCTAAGGTTTGGGTCTTTTAATGTGTGTGGATGTGGTATAGAATAGGCAGTATGTTTGTGAGAAGAAAGATGGATGTGTTGGCATTGAGTGAAACTAAGTTGAAAGGGAGGGGAGAGTGTGAGTTTGGGAGTGTAGTTGGGAGGTTCTCAGGAGTGAAGAGAGGACGAGGGAGAGAAGGGGTGGCTATACTAGTAAGTGAAGAGATAGGTAAGCGTGTAGTGGAGTAAAAGGTTTCTTCAAGGTTAATGTGGGTGAAGGTGAAGCTAAGTGCCTATGGGCCTGGTAGTGAGAAGAGTGTAGGGGAAAGGGAGGCTTTTTGGATGGATTTAAATGAGTGCATAGAAGGATTAGGGAGAAATGTCAACGTAGTTGTACTTGGAGACCTTAATGCTAGGGTAGGAAATGAACCAATATACAGAGTGATTGGGAAGTGTGGAGTTCCAGGAAAGAATCGTGGTGGAGAGTTAATGGTGATGTGTCTAGAGAGTTGATGATAGCAAATACAATGTTTAGGAAGAAAGTCAAACATGAGTACACATGGGAAAGGATGGTGGATGAAAGGGTGGTAGGTAGAGCGTTAATGGACTATATAGTGGTAACCAGAAGTAAAGTAGGAAGAGTTAAGGATGTACTACATGTGCTAAGGGGAGGGAGTTGGGGAATATCAGATAATTTTTTGGTGGAAGGTAAGTTGAGAGTGGAGAATAGATGGAGAAAGAGGAAAAGGGCAGAAGGTAGGGAGGTACTTAGAGTGAACTGCTTAAATGAGAGAGAAAAAAAAGAGGGGTATAAGAAGCTGAGAGAGGAGTGGGAGCAAGTAAAAATAGAGTAGAACTAGGAGTGGAGGAGGAATGGGGATGGTTCAAGGAGGGAGTTATAAGGTGTGCAAAAATGATATGTGGAACAAGGAGGACGGGAGGAAATAAAAGGAAAGGTGGGATGTGGAAGCAAAGGGCGGAGAAGAGAAGAAACAGGCATTAATAGATTAGTTACAAATTAAGATGAGGGAATCGTATGAGAGGTACAAAGTAAAGAGAAGTAAAGCATAAGATAAAGGAGGCAAAGAGGAGAGCAGGTGTGAAATTGGGTAATAGTGTGACAGAATTTTTTTAAAGTAATAAAAATGTTTTGGAATATAATTAAGAGAGGAAGAGGAAGCGAATCAAGTAGAGAAGAAAAGGTAAAAGGTACAGATAGAGAGATCATAATGGAAGAGAAGGCAGTGAGAGGAATGCAAGTGGGTCAGGGATTGGAGATGGTTAAAAATTGAGAAAAGTGGGAGATAGGCCAGTTCTTGTTTGCTGACGACACTGCTCTTGTAGCAGGATCAGAGGAGGGATTGAGGACGTTAGTGACATAGTTTGGGAAGGTGTGCAAAAGAAGAAAGTTGAAGATGATTGTGGGTAAAAGTAAGGCGATGAGATGTACAAGGGGAGCAAGTGGCAGCAGACTGGAAGTGAGTATTAAGGGAAAGAGAATGGAGGAAGTGGATAGTTTTAGATACTTGGGTGCGAATGTGGCAGGAAAGGGAGGAGTGGAGGTGGAGGTAGAATGTAGATGAAGAGAAGCGAGTAAATGCCTTGGTGGATTAAAAAGTGTAATGAGAAGTAGACATCTGGGAATGGATGCGAAGAGGAGATTGTATGAAGAAGTGATTGTGCCGACAGTACTGTATGGGACAGAAATATGGAACATAAGAGAGGAAGAGAAAAGGAGTTTGAGTGCGTTTGAGATTAAATGCCTGAGAAGTATGATACGGGTTACTAGGCTAGATAGAGTGAGAAATGAAGAGGTGAGGAGGAGAACAGGCGTGGAAAGGGAGTTGGGAGATAGGGTTGATGAAAGAGTATTAGGATGGTTTGGACATATGGAAAGATTGAGTGAAGAAAGATTAGTAAAAGAGGTGTGGAAGGCAGAGGTGGAAGAAGTGAACACGAGGGGCCGACCTAGGATGAGATGGATGAATGGGGGTAAAAGGGGCATTGGGAAAGAGGCAGTGGCGGATCCAGGATAAAAATTTGGGGGGGGGGCGCTAACCTGAATTCCTTCCTCTGAGTAGTCTGATGTATTAGAAGTCTGAGGTATACTTAACTTAATAATGTTTTTCAGATTTGTCTGTATTTTAGACATATATAATAGAATGTATATTCGTTTTATATTGTTACACGCTTGTGCTAGTCAGTGATAAGGCACTGGCACGCGTATACTCTCGCATAGAGAGAAATTATTGCAGGATCCGTGTGTAGTGTTAGTGCAAATGGACTCATAGAAGTAATAGAAAATAAAAGTAGCTTTAAAAAACAGAAATGCAAACAAAAACGTGTATGAACTTCTGAACCTGTTAATAAAAGTGTCTAAATTACATATAACACACAGCATTGTTCATGGGATCTCACACGAACATCAACCTCCTGTCAAGAAGAAAGATACCAATCAAACCTTGGATAACAAATAACTTATTGAAATGCATCAATTAAAAAAATAAACTTTATAGAAAATACATTAGGTGCAACTCTGAACTTAATAAACACAATTTTATCATATATCGTAATGTTCTCATCAATTAAATCGGCTCGCAAGCAATACTATCTCAAAAAACTTGAAGAAAATTCATCGGTTCCGAAGAAACTCTGGTCAATACTTCTTGAAGTAATTAATAAAAAAAGAGAAGTAATAATACTCCCAATTTGTTTATTCACAATAACAGGCAGGTAACTGACAACCATGAGATCGCTGACATGTTTAATAACTTTTTCTGTTCAATTGGTAGTTTATTGGCTGATAAGCTGCCAAATGACCCAGGAAACCCACTTCAATATACAGTATAACTCCAGTCTCATCACAATTTAGTCTAATAAAACCATCAACTCACGATATTTTGCGTATTATAAATAATCTAAGATCCTTAACTTGCTGCTCCCAAAATTATTCATTTACTCATGCATTTAATCACTTTGTGCTTTCAACTAGTTGCTTTCCTAATGTCCTAAAATTGCTGTAGTACACCCGATCCTTAAAGATGGGCCCACATCAAACGTATCAAATTTTCGTCCGATTTCGATCCTTCCGGTATTGTCTAAAGTACTTGAAACCGTTTTACTTGAGCAATTGGTAGATTACCTTGAGTACCATGGGATCATTTTTCGATAATCAATTTGGATTCCGTGAAAACCACTCAACATATATGCCTGTTGCTCTCTTACATGAATATATTGCAACTCGACTATCTAATAAAAAATATATGCCGCAGGTTTTCTAGACATTAAAAAGGCTTTTGACACAGTTGATCATAGTATTCTATTGATGAAAATGGCTGAGTACGGAATAAGAGACTTTGAACTTCAGATGTTTCAGTCATATTTATCTAATCGTAATCAAGTTGTCTTATTTAACGGTGTTAAATCGAGATTAATGGGTCTAAGTATGGGGGTACCTCAGGGTAGTATTCTAGGTCCTATTTTGTTTTTGATTTTCATTAACGATATCTATAAAGATTGTGGTATTCCTGAATACTTACTGTTTGCAGATGATACTTCTTGATTCATTGCTTCAACAACACAAAACAGTCATATAGGTGACAATACAGGTATGTTAAACGGCCAACGAACGTGGTATATCTCCTTTCTATCCCTTTTCAGTGCAACTGAGACAAACCCTGGCAACCCTACAACACGCGCAGCACAAAACAGATAATTGGGATAAAAATAATGCCAAAGCACAATTCCGCCCAAATACCGCACACATGCTGTCAGTTTATGGGACCTGGCAAAACATCAGAAAGTACTAAAATCGATTAAATGACATCCTTACAATGATTCATGGAAGAACAAATTTGGGGGGGGCTTGAGCCCCCTCAGCCCCCCCCCCCCGGGATCCGCGCCTGGAAAGAGGGGAATGTCTGTTGAAGAAGGACGGAAAAGGACAGAAGATAGGGGTGCATGGAGAAGGGTTGTGTATGGATGAGGCTGTGATGCATGAGTGGGAGTGGGTGGGGGATGGGGGTGAGGTAGTATGTGTGAGAAATAAATTGACGCAGCCCGAAGTGATTTCTCCCCGTCTTCTCCTTTTTTGCATGAGGGGACGGAGAGGGAAGGTCGCCGAATTAATGCTGTGGATGTGCTGTGTCTTGCGACACTGCTTCTGACCCAGGGCAGTGGACAAGATGCAGGGATGACCCATCATCCAGGAAGTGCCAAGATAAGAGGGAGGGAAGAGGGTAGTGGGGAGTGGAGTATGTAGGGGATGGTATGGGTGGGAGTGGTTTTTGTGTTTTTGTTTTTTGGCTATCTCCCGTGTAAGTGGGAAAAAGCCTTTGGTATATGTATGTATGTATTCATGTTTGAATTGTGGAGGCTCCATAAAATACAATAAATGTCAAGTGAAAGATTAAGCCTGTAATTTACACCTCGTGTTTGCCACCCCCTCCACCTTTTTCCGAGAAACACATTCCTCTAGTCTTTCGAAACTACGTGCTTGCAGTGGAAGGGGCAAGCACGGTCCCTATTTGTTCCCGAAGTTCCTGGATCCTGGATCCCAACTGCAGCTATCCCCTTTCCCCAATTTCCCAATGTATGAGACATTTTGATGCCAGTCATCCTCTTTCCTTCTCCCACTGTCCAGGGATTTCGGTACAAGTATTATTGTCTAGTCAGTTTTTATTGTCCATAGATTTAGTCAATATTTGTGTCAAACTACTACATGTATTGCAGTATTCTTCCATATAAGCATTTTCGTATACTTTTGTTTTCTAGTAACTTATGGGACCTCAGTGGAAAAAAGTCCCTCATCGGGCTTTTTTGAGTTATCCCTAATATATTAAGATATTTTTACATGTGACTTAGTCTATATTCTTTACGTTTGTTTAATAATTCATTTGTATTGATATTGTCTTGATTTGCTTATAAAATTATTGTTTACTGCAAAACTAAAGCTAAATAATGAAGTTTAGGATTCTCTCACTGCCCGTTCTCTGTAATGTTATTTGGGTTACGCAATCTGGCATTATTGCTTTTCATTCCTATATAGACTTTTAAAAGAAATAAAAACCAAGTGTCCACAATTTTCGGTTTATGCGCAGTTTTCTAACTTTTAGATAAATTCCTTTAACTCGTATGGCTACTTTAGGCAATGGTATTTATTGAAAATATATGTCTGGGTACACGCAATCAGCTGATACATTGGAGCATGTTTTCGTAACCGAGATCGGTGGTGAACAGTTTTGATGTGACTCGTATATAATTATAATAGTAAGTGTAACGACCGCTGTAGGTAACTGTAATTGGATGAATATTAAAGATTTTTTTCTTTTTAGTTTGGTACCGTCTAAGGTGTTTGTACACCCAATGACATTGTTGTTTCAGGCACTCTCCCTTAGGACGAGGCCAACAAGAACTGTTTTGTTTACTGTAATAAACACATCTTGTATTCTTGCCAAATCAGCATTGCTACATCCAAACGTAAGTCACTATCGGTGCGAAATGCAGAACTCTTTAATGACAAGTTAATGTGCCTATCATGATTTTATTAACTTTTCTAGCTGAAGGAGTACAACTTAGACGTCGTGGGTAATAAAATAGCATGTTGGCAGCAAGAAAAAAATATATGAACATAATATTAAATATATGAAAAGGTCTTAATAAAATAAGAAATTAACATATTCCCTACTAAAGTAGAATTGTAAGTATTAGGCATTTAAGTTTTTCAGCTTAACCAATTGTTATAAAATACTAATTTAGAGTATACTGTAATTGGATATAAGAGTAATACATGATTAGTGTCAGAGCTGTAGGTTATTGGGTTGGACAACTTCATACTGAAAGAACAACCTCAGACTGAGAGAACAACCTCAAACTGAGAGACCATCCTCAAACGGAGAGAACAACCTTAAACTGAGAGAACAACCTCAGACTAAGTCTGAGAGAACAACCTCAAACTGAGAGAACAACCTCAGACTTAGTCTGAGAGAACAACCTCAGACTAAGTCTGAGAGAACAACCTCAGACTAAGAGACCAACCTCAAACTGAGGGAACAGCCTCAAGCTGAATTTCCTGAAAGAACAAACCCAAACAGAGAGAACAACGTCAAACTGAGAGAACAATGTCAAATTGAGTGAAAAACCTCAAGCTGAGAGAATTATTGGGTCACTAGGTGAATTTTTACACTTGTACACTGTAGGATACTATGAAGCTAAAAATGAGTGAAATTATAAGTTTATGGATACTGTGCATCCCTAAAATTACTATTTTCTCGATTTTTTGTTTTTTTTTTGTTTTTGCTATTCAGGCAAGTGTGATCTTGTCTGTCTTTCTCCCTAGAGAGCCAGTGACAGTAGAGGTGAATCCAAAGGACAGAAGGACTTGCGAAAAATATGCCTGCAAGGGAGTTGCATATCACCAAGAGCAGAGGGTTTGGTTAGATTAGGTTAGGTAAGGTGCAAGCTGGATTGGTAGTCAAGTATCAACTATTAAGTAATTGAAAGTTTCTATCTTAGGACTAATGTGTCCCTAGATGGAAAGAATTGGAAGAAAGATGCAAGTGACATGAAGAAAAAAATCAGCTTTTTTTTTGAGTAGAGGATTTGGTTAAGTTAATGTAGGTTTGGTAATGTAAGGTAATGAAGGTAAGAGGTGGATCAGCAGTCACTTATGTAATGTTATTGTTTCTGTCCAGGGATGCACTCATGATGGTGATGGTTCTTTAGAGTAAACGGAAACAAGTGTCCAGTGCTCTTTGTCAGCTCCAGTACTGATTTTATAATAGATTTTTTTTTTTCAGGAAAAAAAAAAGTTTGTTGGTTGCAAGAAATCAATTACTATTGTATTGAAGGAGATTGAAGTATAGAATTTGGCAGTCTAGGTATTTTTTTTTATGATCTAAGTGTGTATATTTTTGTATGGACATTTGGAGTTTTAGGGGTAGGTTATTGTAGAGGTTTGAGTAGAATATTGCTTTGATGGTAATTTTATAGTTTTTAATGGACTATGTGATGGAGGACTGGTGTACAACTGTGTGACTCCTTCTCATGTGGTACTCGGTGGAAAAGATTGGCCCCTGCTCTAACCTGAGACACAATAATTGTATGAAGAAATAATTTCTAGACCACTTCTTTTAATTCTTTTCCTTCTTTTCCAGGTATGACATGAAAATGCTGAAAAAGCCAAGCGTGAAGAGGCAATGGGAGATAATAAAGCAAAAAGAAAGAAACAAATCACCATCCTAGAATTGTATTCATTCTAGTAAGAAGATATATATTGACATTATTCCCTCATTCTTTTAGTAAAATGATCAAGAAAATGAAAGGAAATCGCAGAATTTAAGAGTCTGATCTTTGATGGTGTGAATTACAGTACAATGAGAATGTTAAGTTGAATCATAATTATGTAACTGTTGAAAAAAGCAGTCATTCTGATTTTTATTATTGAACGATGCAGACACTTGATATATCACACATGGATGGCAATGGAACATACATCCGCACCATTGAGTGGGATATGATGAACAAGTACAAATTCTTCCCACTTTCAATGCTCAGTTCATTTTCTGTGCGCTGTTGCCTCTATCCTTTTACAGTAATCAAGACCCGCATACAGATTCAGAAGCACTCGGAGGCATATAGAGGAACTTTTGATGCATTTAGAAAAATTTTTAAATATGAAGGCTTTGGGGGATTATATAAAGGATTCTGGGTCAGTGCATTTCAAATTGTGTCTGGAATTTCATACATCACTACTTATGAAACTGTCAGACACTTCTTACAGCAGAATAATGTTCAGGACTCAACAGTCCGTGCAATGATTGGAGGTGGATGTGCATCACTTGTGGGGCAGACCATTGTTGTTCCATTTGATGTCATATCCCAGCATATGATGGTTCTTGGACAGCTGGAAAAACGAGGAAAGAGGAAAGTAGTTGTAAACCCTCTGAATATAAACTATAAGCACAAAACCAAGTTTCAGACATTTTTAGCTATAACAAAAGAAGTATATAGAATGGATGGTGTTATAGGATTCTACAGAGGATACTTGGCTTCAATAAGTGCATATGTTCCAAACTCAGCTCTATGGTGGACCTTCTATCATTTCTATCAAGGTAACCAAATTTTAGCATAACTTTATTTCTTCTTACCATTTGATTACTCACAATGTTCCTTTCCTTATCCTCTTAACACCCTCTCATTTATCATTTGAGCTACACTTAAACTGATTCCTGCAAAGCTATTACATTCATATTTGTCCCCTTTTCCTCTGTTTGGTGGAACTATACATGTGCTCTTCCAGTTCTGTGGCATATTACCCTCCTGCAGGCACATGTTAAAGAACCACACTAACCAGTCCATTATAACTGTTCCTCACTTGGTCAGATGCCCAACATGATGCCTATCTAATCTAAGTGCCATTCCAGCTTTCATCCATTTTGGTGCTCTTTTATCTCATCTTTTCCTATAGCCCAATTATTTTCTTCACCAATCACAGTAATTTTCCTACATCTCACACTGCCATAGTGAATCCTTTCCCAGCCTCCCCCACATTCAACAAATCCCTGAATTACTCTACCCAACTTTCTTGTACTACTGTCATTCCCATTAACATCTATCATATGTGAATTGTAATGTGATGAGTTGTTTGTCTCCTTTGATAGGATATATTTTGTTTTAAATCAGGAGAGGTTATTTTAAAGATAAGAATTTTATTTTTAAAGATAAAACTTTGGTCAGAAGTTATTTCTCTGAAATATCTAACAGGCCAGGGTCTTCTCATTTGCATAAAATTGCCTGTCCATGCATAAACAAAGTATAGTATATAGAAATGGTACTATTTTAGAGGAATTGATAGTAATCTCTAGCCATTCAGAGTAACCACTAAGTGCTATGAGGGTTTGTGGTTCTTTAGAGTAAAAAGTTTAATTGATGACTTCTTACGAGATGACACCCTGTCTTATATAATGTTCCAGTTTTACAAGAAAGGTTCAGGTAATTTTAGACATTAATCTCCATGTTTAGTTTTGCCCTAATCTTGTTAGGTCTATGTGTATGATAATGTTTTGCTATTTTGGTCGATTATGCATAGAAACATTGACAGATTGGAAAAAGTCTTTATACTCGTTCTTTATACTCCATTTCCAGACTTTTTCCATGTCTTCTTGAAAAGATTTGCAATCTTCTTCTGTACTTACTCTCTTCAATAGTTTAATATCATCTGCAAAGAAGTTTATATAGCATTCGATGCCTTCATCCATGTCGTTTATATAAACAGCAAACATTATCGGAGCTGACACAGAGCTTTGGGGGATCCCACTTACCATATTTACCCAATTTGAGTTATTTTCTCTAAGTACCACTCTCATTTTTCTTCCGTTGAAGAAGTCTTTCATCCATTCCAATAATTTTCCCTGTATTCCACCTATTTCAATTTTTCTTAGTAGCTTTTTGTGTGGTACTTTGTCAAAAGCCTTTTGTAAGTCTAAGAAGGCACAGTCTGCCCAACCATCTCTTTCTTGTATTATTTCTACCAATCTGAGTAAAAGCATATTAAGTTTGTAGTACATGATCTTCCACTTCAAAATCCAAATTGGTTGGGGTTTAGTATATTGTTCTCTTCCAAGTGTTTAGTCCATTTATTTTTTATAACTTTCGCATGTTTTTGCAATTGTACTTGTAAGGGATACCGGTCTATATTTTGTTGGATTTTCTTTATCTCCTCCCGTATGTATTGGTACAATATTTGCATTTTTCCAATCTTGTGGTACTATTCCTTCTTTGAGTGAGAAGTCAATTATCTTGTGCATTTTATCTTTTAATATCCAGTTCGCTATTCCCTCTGGCCCATGTGATTTTCTGACATTGAGTTTCCTTATTTGGTCCCTTATTTCTTTCTGTGTCACTGTTATTTCTTTCATTTTGGGGAATCTTTCTTGGTGTCCATCATCCCACATTTGTGAGCTTTCAACTGTAAATACAGACCTAAAGTGTCTGGTCATTACTTCAGCCATTTCTACATCTCCTATGTATTCTTTATTTCCTTCACGTAGTTTCACTATTTCATGGTTGTCTTGTAGTTTATCATTTACATATCTGTAAAATAGTTTAGGTTGGTCTTTGCATTTGTCTACAATATCTTTTTCATAGTTTCTTTTTTCATAGTTTCTTTTTTTGCTCAGTTTGATGTATATTTGCCATTTAGTCACATTTTTGTCTCTTTTCCATCTTTTCCAGGTTTTGTCTCTTCTATATTTAGCATCGCTACACTTGTTATTATACCAGCACTTTATGTATACCCTTTTCTGTTTCTGCTTAGGTACATATTTATCTGTTCCCTCCTTATATATTTCTTTAAAAATGTTCAATTTCTCTTCCATCTTTATTTCATCATTTGCAAATTTTTCCCAACTAGCATTTTTTATTTTTTTTTCTAAATTTTACAGTCAGTTTTGTTGTACATTAATCTTCCTTCTCTGTGTTTCTCATTTCTTCTCACAACATTTTGTTCTTTAAGCTCGAACTCTATTAGTATGTGGTCACTCTTTCCAATTGGTGCCTTATAGTTCATTTCTTCCACAATTTCAGGCTCAGAAGTGAATATCAAGTCTAGTCTCGATGGCTCTTCGCTTTGTATGTATCTGGTGTTTTCTTTGACCCATTGAGTCAATGTGTAGTCAATGGTCATATCCAGTAGGACATTACCCCAGGGTTCCTCTCCACCTTTTATTATCAATTCTTCCCAATTTATTTCCTTTACATTAAAGTCACCCATAATTACTATGTTTTCTCTGTATTTCAGTGTCTCAGTTAATTCATTCTTTGTGTCTTCAAGTAATTTTGAGTGTTCGTTGTCAGTCCAAGTCTTAGTTTTTGGGGGCACATACATCTGTGAACTTTCTACTTTTCATACTGCTATTTTTGACTTTAATTGTGGTCAATTTCATGTTATCCTTTCCTTCTGTTGCCTTTATTACATTTAGGCCCTTTCTAGTCAGTAGCATGACAACTCCCCCCCTGTTTGTCCATTCTGTTTTTTGACCAAAGGTTGTATAAACCTTGTCCCACCATACTTGATTGCATAGGACCTTTTATTTTTGTCTCCACAATTCCCATTATGTCTAGTTTCTCTATTGACAAATTGTCGTTTAATTCATTTATTCCAGAAATCATACCATCCATGTTTGTATATGCCACTTTTAATTTCTTCCTTTCTTCTCTTTTTTTGGTTTATGTTTCCATTTTTCTGATGTACCATTTTCGCAGCCTCAGATCCAGCATTCTCCAAAAAAACTAATTTTTTTCAGTATCCGTTCTTTTCTTATTTTTTCCTTGACTTCACTTCTTAGTGCCCTATCTTACTCTATTTCCTCTTCATTCATTTTTTTTTTTTTTTGTATTTTTCATTGGCTGCTATTTTTGCCGCTTTTGATAGTATTTCTTCTGATATCATTTGTGTGTGTGTATTTACCTAGTTGTATATTATGGGACGAGAGCTGTGCTCATAGTGACCCGTTTTCATATCTCTCCACATCCAGTTTGTTCTTAAAATCTTGTATAGTTTTGGCACACACTGTTGCCCCATTTAGTTTGTTCCAGACATCATTCACTGTGTGGGAAGCTATCTTTTTCAAATCTCTTCTGTAACTGTCCTTCTTTAGCTTCTTCTTGTGTTCTCTTGTTTTTCTTCTGTCCCATTTTAACCACTTCCATACGGTGATGCCTACGTAGGCAGCATGAGGAGCAAATGGGTACTCGATGTTGCCGACGTCGCCATCTTGATTATATTTATTGTAGTCGTACCTACGTAATTTTCATTCTCTCTAAACTGGCTTCATCAGTTTTCTATGGTTATCAAAATACACGGGTGAAAGAGAACGAACGATTGAGCACTGACCTTATCTATCGAGAACTTCCATCCCTTTCATAATTCTGTAAATGGTCAGCAAATCACCTCTTTCTTTTCTCTGTTCTAGTGTTGATAGATGTAATTTATCCAATCTTTGTTCGTATGTCAAATATGAGAGTGTAGATGCTCTTTGAATTCTTTCTAATTTCCTTTTTTTTTTTTTTGTACTAGGTGTGTATTTACCTAGTTGTATTTTACGGGAAGGGGAGCTATGCTCGTGGTGTCCTGTCTTCATATCTCATTTTATCTAAACTGTTTTTAAATTCATGTATTGTTTTTGCACACACCACTTTCTCATCTAACTTGTTCCAAATGTCTATTACTCTGTGAGGAAAGCTGTTCTTTTTCAGATCTCTTCTATAGCTGTCTTTCTTGATTTTCTTTCTGTGTCCTCTTGTATTTCTATCATCCCATTTTATTAGATCCTCTCTATCAATAGTTTCTATGCCTTTCATGATTCTGTAAATAGCTATCAAATCTCCTCTCTCTCTTCTTTGCTCTAATGTCTGTAGCTCAAGTTTTGCTAGTCTCTCTTCATATGATAGTTTTGAGAGTGTTGGTGCCAATTTTGTAATTGCTCCTTGTATTCTTTCAAGTTTTGTTATACATTTTTTTTGTACTTGGTGACCACATTGTAGCTGTATATTCCAATCTTGGTCTTATCAAAGTGATTAGTATTTTCTTCACCATTTCTTCATCCAGGTATGTAAATGCCACTTTGATTGTTCTTATTAAATTATAAGTTTCTCCAAAAATCTTGTTTGTATGTTTCTCAGGTGACATATTATTCATAATAATGACTCCCAGGTCCTTCTCATTTTCTACTTTTTTTATTCCTTCTTCTCCCAATTTATATGATCCTGTTATTCTGTTTTTGCTTTTTCCAAATTCCATTATACTACACTCCTTAGTATTGAACTCCATCTCCCACTTCCTACTCCATTCCTATACTTTATTGAGATCACTCTGTAGTGACTCACAATCTTCTTCAGTGTTCACTTTTTTCAACACTTTTGCATCATCTGCAAAGAAGCTCATATAACTTTCAATTCCTTCATCCATATCATTAATATATATAGCAAACATTATTGGGGCCAGCGCTGTTCCTTGTGGAACACCACTTATCACTTCATCCCAATTAGAGTGTTTGCCTCTTATCACCACTCTCATTTTTCTTTCTTGCAAAAAGTCTTCCATCCATTTCAGCAGTTTGCCCTGTATTCCTCCTTCAGTTTCTAATTTCTTAAGCAACTTCTTATGTGGCACCTTGTCAAAAGTGTTTTTAAGGTCTAGAAATGCACAATCGATCCATCTCTTTCTTGTATTATATCTACTAGCCTTGAATAGAAACATATTAAGTTTGTGACGCATGATCGTCCTTGTCTGAATCCGAATTGTCTTGGATTTAGTACATTGTTTTTTTCTAAATGCCTTACCCATCTACTTTTGATAATTCTTTCACAAATTTTTGCTATCGTGCTTGTTAGAGAGACTGGTCTATAGTTGGTAGGGTCTTCTTTATTTCCCCCTTTATATATAGGTACTTTATTTGCTCTTCTCCAATCTTTTGGAACTTTTCCTTCTTTCAATGAACTGTTTATAAGGCTATGTACTTTGTCTGCCAGTTCGTTCCTGCATTCTCTCAAAATCCAGTTTGCTATTTCATCTGGTCCATGCAATTTTCTGACATCAAGATTATTCAAGTGTTTCATTATTTCATTCTTTGTTACTTCTATTTCTTTCATGGGGGGGACTTTTTCCTCCCATTCGATATCACTAGGTTGTATGTTCTCCCTTGTAAACAGTGATTTAAAATGCTTGTTCATAATTTCTGCCATTTCTATTTCCTCTGTGTATTCAGTTCCTTGTCATAGTTTCTCTAAATCTTGTTTGTTTTTCACTTTGTTATTTACAAATCTGTAAAATAGTTTTGGTTGGTCTTTACATTTTTCTATGACATCTTTTTCGTATTTTTTTCTCTGCACACTTGTACATATTCATTTCTATAACTAGTATATATTTTCCATTTTTCAGGTCTTTTGTATTTTTCCATTTTGTCCAAGCTTTATCTCTTTTGTCTTTTAACTCCCTACAACTTTTGTTGTACCAGCACTTTACATATTCTTTTTCTTGCTTTTGTCTTGGGACATACTTTTCCACTCCTTCTTTATAAATTCTTGTCAAAATATTCCATTTCTCTTCCACTGTTGTTTCCTCTTTGTATATTCTTTCCCAGTCTTCTTTTTGAAAGAATTCTCTTATTTTATCAAAATTTGTTTTTTCATACATCAATCTTCCTTTTCTATATTGTTCATTTCTTTTTATGTATTTTTCCTCATTTAGTTCCATTTCAACCAATATGTGGTCACTTTTACTTATTGGTGTCTTATATTCAATCTTTTCCACTATTTCAGGTTCTGATGTGATTATTAGGTCCAGTCTCGATGGTTCTTCATTTCTATACCTAGTGTTCTCTTGAATCCATTGCATCATTGTGTGGTCAATAATCATATCAAGTAGTACATTTCCCCATGAGTCGTCCACAGCCTTTACTGTGTCATCTCTTCCCAGCAGACTTCTTTACAATTAAAGTCACCCATTATAACTATTCTTCCTCCATCTTCCATTATCTTATTTAATGTTATCCTTGTGTCTTCTAACATACTTTTATGTTCTCTCTCTTCCCACAAGGCTGTTTTAGGAGGCACATAATTTATTACAAACTTTATGCTCTTCCTATCTTTGTCTTTCGCTTCCATCATAATCATCTCTACTCTATTTTTTCCATATGTGACATTCCTCACATTTATATCCTTCTTAGGAACATAACTCCACCCCCTTGTTTTACCTCTCTGTTTCTAATCCAACAATTATATGCACCATGTCCTACACTGTTGGGTGGTAGTGGACCTTTCAATTTTGTCTCCACAATTCCCATTATGTCCAGTTCTTTTTCAGGTAATCATTCAA
This sequence comes from Oratosquilla oratoria, assembly GCF_046742065.1. NCBI lineage: Eukaryota > Metazoa > Arthropoda > Malacostraca > Stomatopoda > Squillidae > Oratosquilla > Oratosquilla oratoria. Next base: position 46,223,634 of record NC_134809.1, on the reverse strand, counting down.
TTCGTTTAAGCCTGTTATTAAGCCATCTATATTTGTGTAAGACATTTTCAATTTTCTGCTACTTCCATCGTGTTTTCTGTTCCCTGTCCATTTTTCTCTGCTATGTACCATTTTCTCACTTTCATATTCACTACTCTCCAATAGAATTTCTCTTTTTCTGTCTCTGTTCTTTTCTCGTTTTTTTCCTTAGCTTCTTGTCTTTTTGCTTTCTCATCCTCTTTTTCGTCTTTATTCATTTCTCTTTTTATCCATATCTGTTTAAATTGTTCACTGTTTGCTAGTTTCCCTGGTTTTGCTAAGATATTCTCTGCTGTTGTTTGTGACCTGAATTTGATCTTAATTTACTTTCTCCTTCTCCTTTATTCTTGTAGTCCAATTTGTATTATACTTCTCTTCCATCCCCAATATAATTATACATTTCTTTTTATCCAGTAAGTCTCTCACTATATTCTCTTCCTCCCTCATCACTTTGATAATTGTGTCTTTAGTTTGATCTTTCATCTGTTGTGCCACTATATCCTTAAATACAATTTTGTTATTCTCTTGGACTTTTTTCCAACCCTGTACTTGTTTTGCTATGGACTCTTTATTCTCTTTATTATTCCTCTTTAATTCTTCATTCTCATCTTTTACTTCTTTTAACTGTCTTTTTAATTCTTCTATTTCTTTAGTTAGGGTTTGGTTCTCCTTCTTTAACTCTTCCAATTTATCAACTCTCTGCGCTATCCGTGTAAGTTGACCAAACCTACTCTCCCAATGTTCGGTCATTTTCTCTAGTTTTTCTTCTAGACTTGCTAATCGGGGGAGGTTGGCATACCCCCCTCATTAGATCCATGGAAATTATTATTTTCACTTTCCATTGTGTTGTTCTTATCTATATTTCTAACCTTAATGCTTTTACTGATATTTTCGATTTCCTCTGTGTTGTCAGCAGACCTCTTGTTTATATTTTTTCTGCTGTCGGGGGAGCCCGTTTGTCTCCCTCCTCATTTCCTTCTGTAATCCCTTCCCTTCTCCCCTTTCATCACCTTTCTACACCACGAGCTTTCCCCTTCCCTACTAATACAAAAAGGTACTCCTTCGTAGTTGAAATCCACAAAAATTGCATTTTTCCGGAGTTCCAATCTTTGCCATTAATCCGACGATTGTGTGTGTGTGTGTGTGTGTGTGTGTGTCCATTGAGCAAGGAAGGGAGGGGGCAGTGAATGGAAGGGAATGGAGGGTGGTTGTGTGTGGATGATATTTTGATGCAGCCAGAAGGGAATTCTCCCATCTCTATTTTTCACATGTGTATGTGAAGTGGCCTTACTGTGGATGTGCTGTGTCATGCGGCATTGCTTCTGACCCAGACAGTGGCTAGGAGACAGGAATGACCCTTTATCCATGAGGAGCTACGATGAGAGTGAAACGAGGGTGGTAGATCGGAGTGGAATGGGTGGGAGTGGGTGTGTGCCTTTGACTTGGCAACCTCCCTTATAAGGGAAAGAAATCCTTGGTAAGTAAATGTGAGGATGGAGCTTTTATTGGTAAATTTTTTTCTTTTTACAACTTTATGAAGTACTTGTAAAAAGTATAATGTGGTACCAATAAAGGCTCCATCCTCACATGGTGTTTATTTTGATAGATTTGTCAGGAACTGCCAATTTCATCCATATAGATATTTGTATATATAGTTCATAGGGTCATTCTTTCCATCTATTTGGAGGTAAAGGTTTAAATGGGCTTAAATTATGCTCAGGTTTCAAGATGGATATGTGCACTTTTCCAAATTGAAGGGCCATCCCACTGGCCAGGAGACAGGGGTGACCCTTCATCCATGGGGAGCTAAGAGGAGAGGGAAACAGATGTCTGGTGCATAGGAGGGGTGGGGATTGGCAACCTCCCATATAAGGGGAAAGAGGCCCTTGATATATAGGTAGATACTCGTAGATGTGTGTCCAAGGGAGGTTGAATAAAGATGTCAGTATTGTTTTTTAATTTGGGCCTAGGTGTTTTAAATGTTAATTTGATACATTTTCCAATCTATTTGCATTAATTAATTGTTAAAATAAAAAGGATTTTTTTTCCTTTATATATGAATAAAAATAGAAAATGATAAGCAATTATCAAACGAGTAGAGAAGAAATGTAACCTTATCTCTCCTTATTTCAGAACAATTGGCAAATATGGCACCATCCGGCACCTCTACTTTGCTTTTACAATGCATTGCCGCACCTTTAGGAGGAATCACAACAACCTTGCTTACCAACCCCTTGGATATCATTCGGGCCAGACTTCAGGTCAGCAGGGACTCCGTAATATGGGCTTTATTCTATATTGTTTCATTCCTTTGTTTTCTTAATTGTTGGATACCATGCTATGGAAACATAGTTAACTACTTCAGTAACACTCAAATTCTTGCTTGCAGCATTGGCTGCCATATGTAATTTGCATCACACTACTCGCATTATAAGATATAAAGTCACTGCTATATTGCTCATTCTCTTTTACTCTGAGTAATGATAAACACAGAAAACATGGTCAAATCAGTTCACAGAATCCAGGGGTAACTCATGTACAACTACAAAATATATATATAATCAAGAGGCCAATGCTGGCATCCTCATGTACCCACTCACGCCTCATGACGCCTATGTAGGCATCATTGTACTGAAGTGGTTAAGTGTGGTTCCTATATAATGTTTATACTAGGGGTGTACCCAAAGGGATTTCTCCCTGTCTTCTCCTTTTCTGCATGGGGGGCCGGAGAGTGGGGGGGTCGCTGAATTTATGAAGCGGCCTTGCTGTGGATGTGGTGTGTCTTGTGGCACTGCTTCTGGCCCAGGGCTCTGGACAGGATGCAGGGATGACCCATCATCCAGGAGGTGCCAAGATAAGAGGGAGGGAGGAGGGTGGAGGGGAGTGGAATATATAGGAAATGGAATGGGTGGGAGTGGTTTCTATACCTTTTTCTTTTTGTCTACCTCCCGTGTAGGGGGAAGAAGCCTTTGGTATATGTATGTATGTACTAGGGGTGTGCCGATTAATCGGCATCAGCAAGAATTGGCATTTTTTGGTGAATCGGCATCAGCGAGAATTGGCTTTTTTTTTTAGAACGGGTTTCAGAATTGGCATTGGCAATATTTTGCCAATGGTGATGCCAATGCTTTTAAAATAACAGCACAAGTCGGAGTAAATGTTAGAGCGAATTATATTAATTTTTAATTTTATTTTTGCATTTCTTATATAAAATTAAACTAAAAATAATTAATATTCTTTGAAACAGCAAAGTTTCTACAATAGAAAATAAATGAGAGTAATATGGGAGTAAATTGTGTGAGCGTCATTGGACTCAGTCTATTTTACCCGCTTATAAATATGAAAAATGGGTGGACGGATTTACTCCTGCTTACTCCGCAGCAATTTATAGCCAAACGAATCATTCATAAAGATTTTTTCATATGCATTTTGACAAGTAAATATATAATTATACATCTTTATGCATTTTGGCTTGATAATTCTCTGTTATTCAAAAATACAATTTTTGTAAGTAGACTTTAGGCTTAAAAATCGCTAAATTAAAAACATCTGGCATCTTTATAAATACACTCATACATCGATTTAACGGACCTCACTTTAACGGATTTCGGATGCAACGGACAAAATCTGTAGCTTCCGGAGCGACCGGACGCGATCCGATGTTTCTGCAGTTGACCGCCAGATGACCTATGGTCGCTTTGTTTACAACTGTGCCGGAACACATGGAGCTGTTTGGTCCGTGTTTTTCGACCTTTTTGGCCCTGTTTTGTGTGTTGTTTGTGAAATAATTCAACAGTTTTTTTAACCATGGCACCTGTACATCCTGTAGAAAAGAGGAAGAGTCAATTTAACAGTATCACAGAAGCTTCAGTTGATTAAAAAGTTGGAAAGTGGAGTGTTGGTGAAGCAGGTGTGTGATGAATATCCACTTCACTCCGGGCCAAAATCTCGCGGGTAGCATTAGCTGCCAGACATACGATGTTGCGTCATAATACTCGTATCATAAAAAATAGTCACCGCTTATATCGATCGTTCTCTCTTTCACCCGTGAATTTTGATAACCATAGAAAATGTGATGAAGACAGTTTAGAGAGTATGTCAATACGCAGGGGCAACTACAATAAATATAATCAAGACGCCGATAGGGCAGCCTCGCGTATCCACTTGCTCCTCATGCCGCCTACGTAGGCGGCACCGTATGGAAGAGGATATGGAGTAAAGAAACAAACTGTGTCTGATATTCGTAAACAAAAGGAACAACTTACCCAATATTCGCTGAAGTATTCGGTTGATGAAAATTTTGGACTTGGTACTCTTGGGGTGAAAATTTTGGGCCAGATCCCAGGTATTTACACTAACAGATTGGATAGTGTGCTTAAGTAAAAGTACCGTACTGTATTCATTCCTCATTTTTTCGTAATGTAATCGTTGAAATACAGTAGTATCGGAAACTTCGGACAATCGGGTATATCAGACCGGTGTTCCCCCCTTTTAGTCCGTTAAATCGAGGCATGAGTGTAGTATCATACGTATTTTATTAGGATTTTTAAAGTTTATATTAAGGTTTGTTTTGTCTAATAAGTTGCTCATCAACAACATAATAAAAAGTATTATTTAAATTTTTTGTTTTATATATGTATTGTTTTAGTAATTATGTACTTCTGTCTTATAGAATAAAACTACTAATTAATTATGCTTAGTGATGCTGGTTTAAAAATATTTGTAAACAAGAATTTTTTATAGAAACAAGTGCATAATAAAAAGTAGATACATAATAAAATAGTTAAAAAGTAGTCCAATCTGTCGTATATAAGTCTACATAGATTATAAAGCAAGAAAAAATCATATTTCAATTACTTTATATTAAAACTGGTGTACCGTAATTATGTAAAGTGGAATCGGTATCAGCATCAGCAACTAAGAGTGAGTAGGAATCGTCATCGGTATTAGCATCAGCAATTAATGGTAAATAGGAATTGGCATTGGCATTGGCAACGGCAAAAAAATGCAATCGGCACACCCTTAGTTTATATGTAGTGATGAATGTTACTTTCTACTGTCCAAGTCCTATGCCTGAAACTGTTCTTAGTTTCTTCGTTTTCTTATTTGTTTTTACTGTAAGGTGAGTGAAATTCGTGCACATGTCAAATGTGAGGCCATAATTGCCAGCTACTGTGGGTTTTCCATTTAGTGAAACTTGAGGATGTCTTGAGAAATATGGTAGGGGTGATATGGTTACATAGAATGAGAAATGAGGAGGTGAGGAGGAGAGTAGGGGTGGAAAAGGAGATGGGAGATAGGGTTGATGAAAGATTATTGGGATGGTTTGGATACATGGAAAGAATAGGTGAAGAAAGATTAGTAAAAGAAGTGTGGAATGTGTAGGTAGATGGAGTGAACATGAGGGGGCAATGAAGGATAAGATAGATGGATGATGTGGAAGGGACGTTGAGCAAGAGGGGGATGTCTGTTGAGGAAGGAAGGGAGAGGACAGAAGATAGGGGTGAGTGGAGAATGGTTGTGTATGGATGATATTGTGATGCATGGAAGGGGTGGGGGGGTTAGGGAATAGTTACATGTGAATGATATTTTGATGCAGCCTGAAGGGATTCTTCTATGTCTTCAGTGTTTCTGCATGAGGGGATGAAGAGGGGGGTGTCGCTGATTAAATGAAGTGGGCTTGCTGTGGATGTACTGTGTCTTGCTGCATTGCTTCTGACCCAAGATAGTGGGTGAGGTGCAGGGAATGACCTGTTATCCAGGAGGAGCCAAGATGTGTGGGAGAGAGGGAGGGAGGGGTAGTGAATGGGATTGGAATTGTCACTTTTGACTTTGGCTACCTCTCTTGAAAGGGGAAAAAGCCCTTGATATATGTATTTGTACATGTATATGAAACTCGAGGCAGTAATTGTTTGATTGATTGATTGATTGATTTTTGTCCAGTGGTTGAACTTGACCATTTAATTTGATTACTAGAGGAGCTCACAAATCCCCACTTCACCCTGAGAGGCTGGTACCTGGTCTCTGTTACCTGACTATATGAGGGCTGAAACTGCCATCCATCAAACTTCTCATCTCCAGACTTGAGTGGCAAGAATGAATACAATTGAGAGCTAGAGTTTAATCAATAACCTTTTCATTTATTATTCTTCTTTCCACAGGTGCAGAGAACTGGAAGCTTTGGCCACACTTTCAACATCCTGTGGACAGAAGAGAAACTGGGTATCTTCACAAAAGGCTTGTCACCCCGTTTGTTCCAGACAGTAATTTTTTCCTTCATGATCATACTTGGCTATGAATCTGTCAAGCGGTTTTCTGTGAGTGAAGAGTATAAGGAGGAGGTGCGTTGGTAAGGAAGAGGGACAGTTGTGTGTTAGTACAACTGAGTATAAGTGAGCACTAGGTGTAAAACTGGGTAACCTGTGAATGAAGAGTAATTTTGTATAGTTAGCTATTGTTAAAAACAAACGGCTATTTTTATTTTCTCAAACGAGTAGATTACCTATAATAATATGTCTTGCTGCATTGCCTCTGACCTGGGCAGTGGGTAGCAGACAGGGATGACCCCTCATCCACAAGGAGCCAAGATAGAAGAGACAACAAATGGGTTTTGGACAGTTGTGGGATGGGCAAAGAGTGGATGTATACTTTGACTTAGCTACCCTCCTTGTAAGGAAGAAAAGGTCTTTTGGTATATGTATATATGGTTAAAGATATAACACAATAAGAATAGATGTGTGAGTGAACTGTTCATTAATGGTCATGATATTGGTATACTCATTCCCCGCTTTAGTATTTTGTTATGATTGTTATACCAAATACCCATACCAAATCCCTTCTCTGACAATCATCTCTCTGTATACCAAGAGCTTTTTCCCCAATACAAGGGAGGTAGCCAAGTCAAAAACCAAGTACCCACTCCCACCCATTTCACTTTCATCCATTCCACTCCCATCCACCACCTTTTCTTCTCTCTCATCTTAGCTCCTCATGGATGACAGCTCATCTCAATATCCTGCCCACTGCCCTGAGTCAGAAACAGTGGATGGGATACAGGGATGGCGTGTCATTCATGAGTAGCTAAGATACATACATATACATATACCAAGGCTTTTTCCCCCTTCCAAGGGAGGTAGCCAAAAAGGGAAAGGCATAAAAACACTCCCACCCATTTCATCCCTAAACACACTCCACACCCCTCCCACCCTTCCTCTCATCTGAGCACCTCCTGGATGATGGGTCATCCCTGCACCCTGCCCACCGCCCTGGGTCAGAAGCAGTGTCGCAAGACACAGTACATCCACAGCAAGGCCGCTTCATTTAATCGGCGACCCCCCCTCTCCGTCCCCCTTTGCATATAAGGCGAGGACGGGGAGAAATCCCTTCGGGCTGCGTCAAAAATTACTCACACATACTACCCCACCCCCCACCCCCCTGCCCATTCCTCCTCATGCAGTCACAACATCATCCATATACAACCATTCTCCACTCACCTCTGTCTTCCGTCCTCTCCCTTCCTTCCTCAACAGACATTCCCCTCTTCCCCAAAGCCCCCTTCACCCCATCCATCCACCTCATCCTAGGACGTCCCCTCATGTTCACTCCCTCCACATCTGCCTTCCATACCTCTTTTACTAGTCTTTCTTCACTCATTCTTTCCATGTGTCCAAACCATCCTAATATTCTTTCATCAACCCTATCTCCCAAATCCTTTTTCACCCCTGTTCTCCTCCTCACCTCCTCATTTCTCACTCTATCCAGCCTAGTAACCCCCACCATACTTCTCAGACACCTCATCTCAAACACATTCAAACTCCTTCTCTCTTCTTCTCTTATGTTCCACGTTTCTGCCCCATACAGTGCTGTTGGCACAATCACTCCTTCATACAGTCTCCTCTTCGCAGCCATTCCCAAATGTCTATTCCTCATTACACTCTTTAAACCACCAAGGCATTTACTCGCTTCTCTCAATCTACATTCTACCTCCACCTTCACTCCACCTTTTCCTGCTAAGATGAGAGAGAAGAAAAGGTGGTGGATGGGAGTGGAATGGGTGGGAGTGCCTTATGACTTGGCAGTGTCTCTTGTAAGGGGGAAAGATAGATGAGCGAGTGCCAAAAAAGGGATTTGGTATTGTAAGACATTCAAAGACCCATGAAGTACCTCAGAAGTTTGGGAAATTGAAAAAAGGAATTTCTTTAATTGTTGTATCCTCTGTATTTCCTATCATTTAAAACTTTATTTTTAAGTGCCCTGTACCCCAGTGGTTATGTATGGGTATGCCATGGGGTTAGTTGGATACTGATACTTGGTTAACACCTAAATTCCCTTGTTTTAGTAGTCCCCAGACAGCCTCAGAATGAAATGTTGTACAGTATATATATAAAATTATGAGTGATTAGATAACAATTACAAACAAAAATAATATTACAATATAAAAGTTGATAGCCAGAACCCAAAAGCACTGTGTTTGATTGCCTTACCATATTTGTTTCCCAACACTGAGTGATGTATCTAGGTACCCTGACATAATAGTGTTATCTTCTGAGTATGAATAAATCAGTTTAAAATCTGTCAGGTTATTATCTTGATACTGTATATAACAAAACAGCCTTGGTTTGGTACAGATGTACATAGACAGGACATATCATTATCAGCATTGATAATAGATGAATTTCCAGTAGTAACAGTCATAGCCCCACAATACCCTGTTTGGGGTATTGGAGCATGTTATTGTTGGGTTAAAAGCCACATGTCATTTTGTCTGTGATGGAGGGAATCTCTGTTCACAGAGAAATGAGGCTACTTGTACTGTCCCTCCATTATGCTGGCCCCCTACTCTTAATACTGGCCTGTACCACTTCTCTGAATATTTGTTTCCTTTTTTGCTGAACCCTGTGGTAGGGGAGAAAGAGTATTGCCTCATAGTGTTCCCATTGGAGCTGTAAAAAGCAACAAAAATGGGGCGGGGATAGGACTAGGCATTCTACTCTCTGTAGCCCCAAAGGGGACATTCCTAAAAAAAAAGCAAAGGCATAATGGGGTCTGGGAGGAGTTTTCCAACCAATGCCCTAAGGTTTGGGTCTTTTAATGTGCATGGATGTGGTATAGATGAGAGTTGAAGGGAAGAGATAGGCAGTATGAGTATACGAGAAGAAAGATGGATGTGTTTGCATTGAGTGAAACTAAATTGAAAGAGAGGGCCAAGTTTGAGTTTGGAAATGTAGTTGGTAGGGTGTCAGGAATGAAGGGAGAGAAGGGGTGGTTATATTAGTAAATGAAGAGATAGGTAAGCGTGTGGTGGAGGGGGAGGAGGTTTCTTTAAGGTTAATGTGTATAAAGGCAAAACTGGGAAGGGAGATGTGCGTCTTTATAAGTTCAAATGGGCCTGGTAGTGGGAAGAGTGCAGAGGAAAGGGATGCTTTTTGGATAGATTTAAATGAGTACATAGAAGGGTTTAGGAAGAAATGTCAATGTAGTGGTATTGGAAGATCTCAGTACCATGTAGATGAACCAATAGACAGAATGGTTGGGAAGTGTGAAGTTCCAAGAAAAAATTGTAATGCGAAAGTTGTTGTTGTTGTTGTCGTTCCCTAGACTGTCTGTCCGAGCAGTCCCGTCTCCCCAAGGAAGGCCACAGCCGAAACTGGGTTTTCCCACAAATCCTTTATAGAGTGTATGTTGTGTTGTTTGCGTGCATGATTGTGTATAATGCAGTCTTCCATTATGTGTTGTATGGTATGGGGTGAAGTGTTACATCCTGGGCAGCTGTTCACAACACGGTCGTCCAGCCTCTTCTGGTAGCTTAGAAGTGCTGGGTGGTGACCGCATCGCAGTCTGGCCAAGTGGACTCTGTCCTTACGTGGGAGAGAGGATTCAGAAGGGTGGATATCAGGGGGTCTGGCATGCAGCAGTGTGTTGTCTTTCAGTGTAGTGGAAATTGTAGTGGAAAGTTGATGGTGGAGATGTGCCTAGAAGGAGAATTGATGATAGCAAATACAGTGTTTAGGAAGAAAGTCGAGCATAAGTACGCATGGGAGAGGGTGGTGGATGGAAGAGTGGTAGATAGGGCTTTAATAGACTATACAGTGGTAACCAGGAGGCGAGTAGGAAGATTTTTTTATGTACATGTTCTAAGGGAAGAAAGTTGGGGAATATCAGATAATTTTTTGGTGGAAGTTAAGTTGAGAGTGGAAAATGGATGGAGAAAGAGGAAAAGGACAGACGGTAGGGAAGTGCTTAAGTAAATTGCCTAAATGAGAAAGAAGAGGAGGAATACAAGAAGCTGAGAGAGGAGTGGGAGGGAGTAAAGGATAGGATAGAGTAGAATTAGGAGTGGAGAAGGAATGGCGATGGTTCAAGGAAGGAGTCACAAGGTGTGCAAAGATGGTGTGTGGAACAAGGAGGACAGGAGGAAATAGAAGGAAGGGTAGTGAGTGGTGGGATGAGGAAGCAAAGAAGGTTGTAGAAGAGAAGAAGCAAGCATTCACAGATTGGTTACAAAATAGGATGAGAGATAAAGGAGGCAAAGAGAAGAGCAGCTGTGAAATGGGGTCAGAGTGTGACAGAAAATTTTGAAAGTAATAAAAATGTTTTGGAAATAAATAAAGAGAGGAAGAGGAGGCGAATCAAGTAGAGAAGAAAAGGTAAAAGGTGAAGATGGAGAGATGATAATGGAAGAGACGGCAATAAGAGGAAGATAGGCAGAGTATTTTAGGGAGATGCTAAATATGTAGGAGGATAGGGAGGGAAAGGTAGTTGTACTGGGAAGTACTAAGAAAATGACAATGATGAAGGAAATTGAGGAGAAATAAGGAAAGATGAGGTGAAGGCAATTGTTAAGATGATGAGAATAGGTAAGACGGTTGGATAGATGTTATGTAGAATGTCTAAAAAAAGGAGGTACAGTTATGGTGAACTGGCTGGTGAGGTTATTTAATGTTTGTTTAAGAGAGTGTAGAGGGTCAGAGGACTGGAGGAGTACCTGTATAGTTCAACTTTACAAGGGAAAAGGGGACAAGTGTGAGTAGTAGTTTCAGAGGGATCAGCTTGTTAAGTGTAGTTGGGAAGGCTTATGGGAGGGGTTTTGAGAAGATTAGGAGGGGAACAGAGGGAGTAATTGGTGAGGAACAGTGTGGGTTTAGGACAGGTAGGAATTGCATAGATCAGATATGTGAGAAAGCTTTGGGAAAAGATAAGGATTTTTTTTGGCCTTTATGGATCTGGAAAAGGCTTATGACAAGGTAGACAAGAAAGCACTGTGGGAGGTATTGCATGTATATGGGATAGGAGGAAAGCTGTTAAGAGCAGTCGAGTTTTTACAAGAGTTGTAGAGCCTGTGTTAGAATCAGAAATGGAGAGAGTGAGTGGTTTGAGGTAAAGGTGGGACTTCATCAGGGATGTGTTATGTCACCTTGGCTGTTCAATTTATACATGGATGGGGTGGTGCGAGAGATAAATGCAAGGGTAATGGGTCAGGGATTGGAGACGATTGAAGGAAATGGAAAAAAGTGGGAGATAAACCAGTTGTTGTTTGCTGATAACACTGCACTTGTAGCAGGATCAGAGGAGGGATTGAGGAAGTTAGTGACAGGGTTTGGGAAGGTGTGTGAAGAAAAAGTTGAAGATAAATGTGGGTTAAAGTAAGGTGATGAGATGTACAAGAAGAGAAAGTGGCAGCAGACTGGAAGTGAGTATTAAGGGAGAGAAACTGGAGGAAGTGGATAGTTTTAGATACTTGGGTGTGAATGTGGCAAGAAAGAGAGTGGAGGTAGAATGTAGACTGAGAGAAGGAAGTAAATGCCTTGGATTAAGAAGCGTAATGAGAAATAGACATTTGGGAATGGATGCTAAGAAGAGATTGTATGAAGTGATAGTGCTGACAGCACTGTATGAGGCAGAAACATGGAACATAAGAGAGGAAGAATTTGAAAATTTTACCTAGTTGTATTTTACAGGACGGGAGCTATGCTCGTAGTGACCCATTTTTGTCTCTCTCCACGTCCAGTTTATTCTTGAAATCGTGTATAGTTCTGGCATTTACTGTTTCTCTGTTCAGTTTGTTCCAGACATCGATCACTGTGTGGGAAGCTATTTTTTTTCAGGTCTCTTCTGTAACTGGCTTTCTTTAGTTTCTTTTCATATCCTCTTGTTTCTCTTTTGTCCCATTTTAATAGGTCGTGTCTATCGAGAACTTCCATCCCTTTCATAATTCTGAAAATGGTCAACGAATCGCCTCTTTCCCTTCTCTGCTCTAGTGTTGACAGCTGTAATTTTTCCAATCTTTGTTCATATGTCAGATTTGATAGTGTGGGTGCCATTTTTGTCACTGCTCTTTGGATTCTTTCTAATTTTCTTATTTTTCTTGTTGTAGGTGCCCACATTGATGCAGCATATTCTAATTTTGGTCTTATCAGTGTAACAATTATTTTCATAACTATCTCCTCATCCATGTAATCGAAGGCCACTTTCATTGATCTTAATAAGTTGAAAGTCTTTCCAAATAATTTATTTACATGTTTGTCAGGTGTCAAGTCACTTGAGATGATTACTCCTAGGTCCCTCTAGGCTGGATAGAGTGAGAAATGAGGAGGTGAGGAGGAAGGGGGTGGAAAGGGAGTTGTTGTTGTCGTTCCCTAGACTGTCTGTCCGAGCAGTCCCGTCTCCCCAAGGAATGCCGCAGCCAAAACTGGGTTTTCCCACAAATCCTTTATAAAGTGTATGTTCTGTTGTTTGTGTGCATGATTGTGTATAATGCAGTCTTCCATTATGTGTTGTATGGTATGGGGTGAAGTGTTACATCCTGGGCAGCTGTTCACAATGTGGTCATCCAGCTTCTTCTGGTAGCATAGAAGTGCTGGGTGGTGGCCGCACCGCAGTCTGGCCAGGTGGACTCTGTCCTTTCGTGGGAGAGAGGATTCAGAAGGGTGGATATCAGGGGGTCTGGCATGCAGCAGTGTGTTGTCTTTCAGTGTGTTAATGGAGCGGTGAGTGATATGATTATGAATATGTTTCCGGAGGCTGGTATTTGGTGGTTGTGGAGGAAGAGAAGAGAGTATCTGTGTGTGATACAGGTCTTTGGGTGTTGATTTAATGTTTCTTGGTGTGTGTGGGTGTTCTGCTATGTAGTGTAGTGGGTGTGATGTGTTTGTGGTGGCTGCAGCAAGTGTTTGTGTGCCTCTCATGTCGAGGTGGTCCTTGACTTTGAGGACTTTTGTTTCATGGTGTAAATGGTCTGTAGGTGTTGTATTTGTGCAGCCTGTAATTGTTTTTAGGGCTTTGTTTTGTATGATTTGAAGGGTGTTGTGGTGTGTCTCACTGAGATTAGGAGCCCATGCAAGACTCGCATAATTCATCACTGAACATATGCATTGTTTGTATATTGTTGTATTAGTTTCTTTGTTTTGTCCAAATGTTGTTCCAGTGATTGACTTAAGTGCGTTAAGTCTAGGTGTGCATTTGTTTTTTATGTTTGTGATGTGTTGTTTGAAAGACATGGATGTATCGTATGTTACACCAAGAATTTTCGGTGTATTTGTGTGTGGTATTAGAGTGTTGTTGATGTAGAGATGAGGTATGTATTTGTGTTCTTTTGTCCAGTTGGTGAGAAGTGTTGCTGTAGATTTGGTTGGAGCTATTTTGAGTCTGTTTGTGATGAACCATGTGTTGAGTGTATCAAGGTATGGCTGGATTATTTCTGCAGCTTTGTCTGTGTTACGATGTGTGCATGTGCACAACAACATTGTTTCTTATCACAGTAGATCTTGTTATAAGATATTGTGTGGCATCAGCTATCACCAACAAGTCTGCTTAGACAGTGGTTGGCAGCATCTTAAGAAATTGGATTTCATTGTTTGGTGCTCCAAGGAAACTTCTCTCTGACAATGGACTTGAATTTGATAATAGTGATATGAGAGAACTTGGCTATCTATTTGGTGTTAAAATTTTAATTACTGCTGCAGTCCATGTAGCAATGGAACATGTGAACGGTTGAATGTTGTAATTGGTAACAGTTAAAAGTGAGGATATGAAGTGTGATATTGACATAGCCTTGGCTTGGTTGGTGTCAGACCATAATGCATTGGTGAATAATTCCAGTTTTAGCCCAAACCAATTAGTATTTGGTGTCGATCCTGCAGTGCCATCTGTCACTAGGAGCTCCTTGCCTGGTTTAGAGTCAGTTTCTGGCTCGGATATTGTGCGACAAAACTTGAATGCTCTGCTCTTGGCTTGAAGGGAGTACCTCAAATATGAATCTAGTGAAAGGATCAAGAGAGCCTTGCATCATAATATGCTCACAATGGAGATAAGTAACCTTCACAATGGTGATGAGATGTACTTTAAGCATAATTATGATCAGTGATGGCATGGTCTGGGCATAGTTATTGGCAGGGATGGCAAGCAGGTTCTGGTTCGTCATGATGGTGTTTATGTCAGAGCCCATTTTTGCTGATTATCAAAACTTCCCCTGAGGTCTTAAACAGACTTGTGGTAGATCATCCGTTGGCACTTGGGAGGCATTGAGGAATATGGAGGGGCATAACCACCACATCCAAAGTTTTTGAGCTAGTAATGGAATCCTGTAGATGGAAGCACCCTCTGTCTAGCCTTGAAAGTAGAATACTGGAAGTGGACCTTTATGTCCCTTTAACTGAGGGTATTTAATCATGTTCTGTGGCAAGTGAGAGTCATGATGAGGTGTACAAACTTCAAGCTCAAGGGGCGTACTTGGCTGAGGCAGCCAGCCGATCACCATGCTGGCTAGTGTTTTGCCTGCCTGCTCGGCCAATCACAGTGCCGCACCAAGTCTCTCATGCCTCCCTGCCTCAGTACACACATGTGGTGAGTTAAAGGGTGCCCACCTGTTGTTTCTGGACCATTATTTTCTTGTTTTATTACAGATACCGAGTGAATTTTGTTGTCATTGATTTTTCTATAAAATGATTATAATTATTTACATCACAAAACACTTATAAAACACGAACCAATAAGAGTTTTAAGCTGAAATTTTCAGGGATTCGTAGTTTTAATACACTTGTTGACAGTGCCAAAAATTAATAAAATCAGATGATAAACACGTACACATGTAAAATTGCCCCTGGATTTTTTAATTTTTTCATTGAAGAAAAAACTATTTTTGAAAAAATATTTGTACTACCGAAAAATGTAAAAGTGAACCAATATGTTTATTATGAACTCTTAAATGACCACCTGGAGGATTCTTTTAATAGCTCAGGTGCTAACATCTTTCAACAAGATCATGCCCCAGCCCACACTGCTCGTAGTGTTACTCAGTGGCTTAAAGACTGTCATATACCTTACATAGCAGACTGGCCAAGCAATAGTCCTGACATAAACTCAATAGAAAATCTGTGGAACCACATTAAACAAGACCTGCAGGGTAAAGATACGAGCTCTGTGCCCAAGCTCGAGGCAGCCATTCTCCAATCCTGGGCTAGTATAACCCCTGCACATCTTGCCAAGTATGCCACTTCCATTCCAAACCGCCTTTGTGAGATCATTGCACGTAAAGGCCACCCATCAAAGTATTAGAGGTATGAAGTGAGCTTTTGTTTATTGATTTATGACTCATTCATTCTCCTCATCACTCATTCTCCCTAACCATTCATACTTCCTTGTCGAGCACTGTAGAGTGATTTATATCTGGAACAAACTAAACGGAGAAACAGTGAATGCCAGAAGTATACACAATTTTAAGAATAAACTGGATGTGAAGAGATACGAAAAAGGGTCACTACGAGGATAGCTCTCGTCCCGTAAAATACAACTAGGTAAATACAACGAGGTAAATACAGACACACACACACACACATATGTATATATATATATATATATATATATACATATATATATATATATATAATGAGGAACTGTCATATAATAAGGTTCAAATATAAGAATGACTCGGTATGAATATATATGTACGTGTACATATATAAAAGAGAGGCGAGAGAAAAACACATACATCAACCACAGATGGGTTTATTGGATAACAAACATCATAACTGTTCTATCTCAACAATAAAAAGAAAAGTAACACCAACACATGGACCAGTGTGATGGCCTAACAAAACAAATAGTAGTATAAATACTAGTACACTTTCCTGTTGGGGCGACTGAAGAGTCCTGCTCCAGACGGCGTCCTCCCACAGAATCCTCCTCCAATTGACGTGGCGTCCTCCCTCAGAATCCTCTCCAATTGACGTGGCGTCCTCCCACAGAATCCTTGATGGGATCTCCTGCTGGGTCAAGCGCCGAATCCTCCCACAGAATCCTCCTCCAATTGACGTGGCATCCTCCCACAGAATCCTCTTCACTGGATTTCCTGCTGGGTCAAGTGCCGAGTCCTCCTCCAGAATCCTCTTCCTGCAATGGCGTGGCGTCCTCCCACAGAATCCTCTTCACTGGATTTCCTGCTGGGTCAAGTGCCGAGTCCTCCTCCAGAATCCTCTTCCTGCAATGGCGTGGCGTCCTCCCACAGAATCCTCTTCACTGGATTTCCTGCTGGGTCAAGTGCCGAATCCTCCTCCAGAATCCTCTTCCTGCAATGGCGTGGCGTCCTCCCACAGAATCCTCTTCACTGGATTTCCTGCTGGGTCAAGTGTCGAATCCTCCTCCAGAATCCTCTTCCTGCAATGGCGTGGCGTCCTCCCACAGAATCCTCTTCACTGGATTTCCTGCTGGGTCAAGTGCCGAGTCCTCCTCCAGAATCCTCTTCCTGCAATGGCGTGGCGTCCTCCCACAGAATCCTCTTCACTGGATTTCCTGCTGGGTCAAGTGCCGAATCCTCCTCCAGAATCCTCTTCCTGCAATGGCGTGGCGTCCTCCCACAGAATCCTCTTCACTGGATTTCCTGCTGGGTCAAGTGCCGAGTCCTCCTCCAGAATCCTCTTCCTGTAGGACTGGGAGGAGGAGGAGAAGTGGACCGCCACGGAAGGCGGCCGACGGAAAAGTGTCCTCGAAATCCTCTGCGCCCTCCCTCTGTAGATCGGGGAGGGGGAGGAGAATCGAAGAGGGGCTGTACTGCGCATGCGTGGGCACTCACGTGACATCTTCCATAGGCCTGGGCACTGGCCTGCGGTCAAGAATTTTCCCACGCCGCGCGTCCTCTTCTTCCAAGATGGTCAGTCCAGCTTGGCACCGCGTGGCCCTGTGGTTAGCTTGTGAGCGCGCGGGTCGCCGTGACAAAGAATCGCGTCCTGGTCAAGGCGGCCCTCCTTGGGGAACTAGACCACATGGTACAGCTTGGTATGCGTCTTGGCGGGCATTTCGTGATGCTTCTCTGGGTAGGCCCACGTGGTACAGCTGAACTCGGGGACCACGTGGTTAGCTTGGTGTAGGGGCCGTGTCATTATATGACATTCTTCCAACGACGATTAGCTCGCAGCCTGTCGCGAGCTAAAGAAAAAGTGTGCCCTATTCAGCCCTTGCTGTCTCAAACTCAGGAGTGAGTGGAAAAAAAACCTCCTTGACGGAAAAAAACTCTTCCCTGAGTTTGAGGGCTCTGGCTTTCTCTGGCCAAAACGGCATGACATACAATGTCGATTGTGCCTGTGTGTGTGTGTATGTACAAGTGTACTTGTATACCTAAATGCTGTCCTATTCCTCTGGATCTGGGGACAAAAAGATACAGCAGTTATACGTTCACAAGAGGTTTCCCAGACTGGACAATAAGTCTACCCCCACACTCTCACTTTCTTAATGTTTCCATTTCTATATTCACTGCTGAAGGTATAATCCTCACCTGGTGAGCCTGGCGTTGGCCATCTTGAACGGTTTAGATATGACCGTATCCAAGACGAACTTACCTTCGTGAGGGTAGAAGTGGAATTCTTCATTCCATCTACCAACCAATTACTCACGTCCGTTAGTGCTGTAGTTCCTCTCTCCGCTGCCCACAACTTCCTGATGCGATGAGCTACCGGGTGCATCCATCCGTCCTCCTGGAGTACTGCTCCGACGGCGTTCTGGGTATGTCTTCCCGTAGCGTAAGGAATTGCTGGGATCGGGGGAACTGCATAGACCTACTACACTCATGGAATGCACTCCTCTTTAAAAGGTTATGCAACGGAAACGCTGCCGTAGCGTAATCTGTCAACTCTCCTATCTGAATCCTATGACTGGAACTTCTCTGGTTCCGCTAACTGTCCAAAGCCGGAATCCTTCCTTGGCTCTGCAGGACTCGAACGGTGGGTCTCTACACCCTACCTTAAAAAACTGGGTTCGAATAGCTCACTGGCTGAATCCCTAGTCACTCTCTACAGCTCTCTCTCTCTAACCAGAACTGTCTCTCTCTCTACAGCTCTCTCTAACTAGAAACTGTTTCTCCTACAGCTCTCTCGAACTAGAAACTGTCACTCTCTCTACAGCTCTCTCTCTAACTAGAAACTGTCTCTCCTACAGCTCTCTCGAACTAGAAACTGAACTCTCCTACAGCTCTCACTAGCTGAAACCTCCTACAGCTCTAACTAGCTGAAACCTCCTACACCCACTAGCTGAACTCTCCTACAGCTCTCTCTAGCTGAAACCTCCTACAGCTCTCACTAGCTGAACTCTCCTACAGCTCTAACTAGCTGAACTCTCCTACAGCTCTCACTAGCTGAACCTCCTACAGCTCTCTCTAACTGAACTCTCCTACAGCTCTCTCTAGCTGAACTCTCCTACAGCTCTAACTAGCTGAACTCTCCTACAGCTCTCACTAGCTGAACTCTCCTACAGCTCTCACTAGCTGAACTCTCCTACAGCTCTCACTAGCTGAACTCTCCTACAGCTCTCACTAGCTGAACTCTCCTATAGCTCTCACTAGCTGAACTCTCCTATAGCTCTCACTAGCTGAACTCTCCTACAGCTCTCACTAGCTGAACTCTCCTACAGCTCTCACTAGCTGAACTCTCCTACAGCTCTCACTAGCTGAACTCTCCTACAGCTCTCACTAGCTGAACTCTCCTACAGCTCTCACTAGCTGAACTCTCCTACAGCTCTCACTAGCTGAACTCTCCTACAGCTCTCACTAGCTGAACTCTCCTACAGCTCTCACTAGCTGAACTCTCCTACAGCTCTCACTAGCTGAACTCTCCTACAGCTCTCACTAGCTGAACTCTCCTACAGCTCTCACTAGCTGAACTCTCCTACAGCTCTCACTAGCTGAACTCTCCTACAGCTCTCACTAGCTGAACTCTCCTACAGCTCTCACTAGCTGAAACTCTCCTACAGCTCTCACTAGCTGAAACCTCCTACAGCTCTCACTAGCTGAACTCTCCTACAGCTCTCACTAGCTGAACTCTCCTACAGCTCTCACTAGCTGAACTCTCCTACAGCTCTCACTAGCTGAACTCTCCTACAGCTCTCACTAGCTGAACTCTCCTACAGCTCTCACTAGCTGAAACTCTCCTACAGCTCTCACTAGCTGAAACCTCCTACAGCTCTCACTAGCTGAAACTAACGCTCTCTACAGCTCTCTCTCTAGGCTGAACTAAGCACTCCGACAGCTGACTGCCTACAGCTCACACTAGCTGAACTAAGCACAGATCTCTTCACCCTACCTTGAACTACTCGTCACACTCTGACTGTTCAACGGCGACCCGTGTCTCACCTGCCTGACCTGTACTGATGCCGGCTAAGTCGACCATATGCAACTACAGGCCAATCAGTTTGACATCGGTTATAGGAAAAATGCTTGAATCAATAATAGTAAATAGACTCAGAGAACACATTGAAGGGCATAATTTAATTCGTGATTCACAGCATGGTTTCTCCAAAGGTAAGTCATGCGTGACTAATCTTCTATCCTTTTACACTAAGGTATATAAGGCGTCAGACAACAATGAAAATTACGATGTTATTTACCTTGACTTTAGCAAAGCGTTCGACAAAGTGCCACACCAGAGACTACTAAATAAAATCAAAGCCCATGGCATAGGAGGAAAAGTGTTAGAATGGATTAGAGCTTGGATTAGTAACAGAAAACAGCGGGTCAGCATAAATGGAATAAAATCTAGGTGGGGCAATGTTACTAGCGGGGTCCCCCAGGGCTCGGTTTTGGGTCCCCTATTGTTCATTATGTATATAAACGACTTAGACGATGGGTTAAATAGTGATGTTAGTAAGTTTGCGGACGACACTAAAATAGGACGCCTAATTAGGTCAGGAGAAGACGCCCAGATTCTGCAGGATGATCTTAATAAACTGTTAACATGGTCGGTGAAATGGCAAATGAACTTCAATATCTCTAAGTGTAGCGTGTTAAACGTAGGGCTACACAACCCCGAAAATAGATACAACTTAGATGACACATTTTTAGAAAAATCAGAGTGCGAGAGGGACTTGGGAGTTCTGGTGAGTCCGGACCTTAAAACCAGGAAGCAGTGCATTAGCGCCAGAAATAAAGCAAACAGAGCATTAGGCTTCATTGCTAGGATGGTAACGAATAGAAGTGCAGAGGTAATTATTAAACTCTATCTAGCGATAGTTAGACCCATCCTTGACTATGCGGTACAGTTTTGGTCTCCTTCCTACAGAATGGACATAAATTCACTAGAATCAGTACAGAGAAGAATGACCAAAATGATACAAGGACTCGGAAATTTGCCTTACGAAGAGAGGCTTAGGCACCTAAACTTACACTCTCTGGAAAGACGCAGAGTGCGGGGTGATCTAATAGAAGTGTTCAAGTGGATCAAAGGCTATAACAAGGGTGATGCAAACAAGGTCATCATAATAAAACAACAGGGCAGGACTCGCAGTAATGGGTATAAACTGGACAAATTTAGATTTAAGAAGGAAATAGGCAAGAATTGGTTTACAAATAGGGTGGTCGATGAATGGAATAAACTTAGTAACCACGTAGTAAGCGCTGAAACTATCAGTTGTTTTAAAAAACGATTAGACAACTTTATGGATGGGGACGACAGGTGGTGATGGATACGGAGCTGCCTAGTGTAGGCCTTATGGTCTTTTGCAGTCTCCTTTATTTCTTATGTTCTTATGTTCTTATACCGCTTGGTTTAATCCAACAACTGCGTGGACATACTTAGTACTAATCATGCACACTTCACTTGTCCATCAGTTTCTGTGTTTCTCTTTCTCTTTCTCAACCGAGTCCCTGTTCGGGCGCCAATGTCATATAATAAGGTTCAAATATAAGAATGACTCGGTATGAATATATATGTACGTGTACATATATAAAAGAGAGGCGAGAGAAAAACACATACATCATCCACAGATGGGTTTATTGGATAACAAACATCATAACTGTTCTATCTCAACAATAAAAAGAAAAGTAACACCAACACATGGACCAGTGTGATGGCCTAACAAAACAAATAGTAGTATAAATACTAGTACACTTTCCTGTTGGGGCGACTGAAGAGTCCTGCTCCAGACGGCGTCCTCCCACAGAATCCTCCAATTGACGTGGCGTCCTCCCTCAGAATCCTCTCCAATTGACGTGGCGTCCTCCCACAGAATCCTTGATGGGATCTCCTGCTGGGTCAAGCGCCGAATCCTCCCACAGAATCCTCCTCCAATTGACGTGGCGTCCTCCCACAGAATCCTCTTCACTGGATTTCCTGCTGGGTCAAGTGCCGAGTCCTCCTCCAGAATCCTCTTCCTGCAATGGCGTGGCGTCCTCCCACAGAATCCTCTTCACTGGATTTCCTGCTGGGTCAAGTGCTGAGTCCTCCAGAATCCTCTTCCTGCAATGGCGTGGCGTCCTCCCACAGAATCCTCTTCACTGGATTTCCTGCTGGGTCAAGTGCCGAATCCTCCTCCAGAATCCTCTTCCTGCAATGGCGTGGCGTCCTCCCACAGAATCCTCTTCACTGGATTTCCTGCTGGGTCAAGTGCCGAATCCTCCTCCAGAATCCTCTTCCTGCAATGGCGTGGCGTCCTCCCACAGAATCCTCTTCACTGGATTTCCTGCTGGGTCAAGTGCCGAATCCTCCTCCAGAATCCTCTTCCTGCAATGGCGTGGCGTCCTCCCACAGAATCCTCTTCACTGGATTTCCTGCTGGGTCAAGTGCCGAATCCTCCTCCAGAATCCTCTTCCTGCAATGGCGTGGCGTCCTCCCACAGAATCCTCTTCACTGGATTTCCTGCTGGGTCAAGTGCCGAGTCCTCCTCCAGAATCCTCTTCCTGTAGGACTGGGAGGAGGAGGAGAAGTGGACCGCCACGGAAGGCGGCCGACGGAAAAGTGTCCTCGAAATCCTCTGCGCCCTCCCTCTGTAGATCGGGGAGGGGGAGGAGAATCGAAGAGGGGCTGTACTGCGCATGCGTGGGCACTCACGTGACATCTTCCATAGGCCTGGGCACTGGCCTGCGGTCAAGAATTTTCCCACGCCGCGCGTCCTCTTCTTCCAAGATGGTCAGTCCAGCTTGGCACCACGTGGCCCTGTGGTTAGCTTGTGAGCGCGCGGGTCGCCGTGACAAAGAATCGCGTCCTGGTCAAGGCGGCCCTCCTTGGGGAACTAGACCACATGGTACAGCTTGGTGTGCGTCTTGGCGGGCATTTCGTGATGCTTCTCTGGGTAGGCCCACGTGGTACAGCTGAACTCAGGGACCACGTGGTTAGCTTGGTGTAGGGACCGTGTCATTATATGACAGGAACTAAGATGAGAAGGAGGAAAGGGTGCTGGACAGGAGTGGAATGGGTGGGTATGGGTAAGTGCCTATTGACTCGATTACCTCTCTTATGAGGGGAAAAAGCCCATGGTTAGATAGGTAGATGAACATTGTTTTTTATTTATTTTTAATTTTTACATTTTATCATTATATCTACTATAATTAAAGTAGTAGCTACTGTCTGTCTGTTTGTTCATGAACTCCTAGGGTTTTGTAGATAGACCCCCATAACCATACTCTGATACCCTATCACTCCAGGTTCTTGGATAACTATATTTAATTTCCAAAAAAATGTTATTCTGGCTAGGGTTAAGGGTTAAAGGGGTATGGTGTGGTAACAGACCACTACTGTAGTGTCCCCTTAACACGATTGGCATTTTTGTGACAAAAATTACTATGATTAAACAAACCATTGTATGTGTTCATATTATTTATATTTGTGAAATGAATGTTGCCACAAACTATGATAGCCTTTGTAAGGAGAAAGCATGTAAATGTAAAATGATTGTATAATTTTACCAAATGTTTAAATATTGGTTATTTTTATTTTACTTTTTTGCGAGTGGTAATATACTTGAGTTCAAAGATAATGAAAGGTTGGTTCAATTCTTCTCTTACGGACGAATATATTTGATTTCCAAAGGGCGTCTCCCTCCTCAAATTATTTTTTTTCTTTGTTAACATTTTATTTGTGTCACCTTTTCCATTGAGTTGTATTGATACTTGTAACTTTTCTCCACAAATTCTATCAAAATTAAAATGATCATCATTTGCTTGCAGCAATTCACGGATAATTTGGCTAGTTTAGTATATTTAGGAACACAGCTACAATATATAGCAAGGATGGCCATGGTAATAATTCAGAGATGCTTTATTTGGCCAGTTATCTACTTGGGATGAGAGGAAGACCATGTTTTGGTAATTTAGTTTGTGTTGAGCATAAACATACTGATTTACTCATACGCACATGGGTTATTTCATAGATTCTGTGTACAAATTGTAATATCAAATTATGTATGTGTTGATGAAAAAAGTAAGTGTAAAAATGTAACTTTGTACTTAAATATTTTGAAATGCATTTTTGAATGAGCATTTTGGTTGTACAATAGATTTTGTCTCGGAATTTATTTTTCTTGGGTTTAGAATTGTGACAACTTGAGGATACATTATGGTAATACTAAAGCATAACACATTGTAAATTTATGGGGTCATATATCAAAATAGTGGGGATAATTCAGCCCCTGCTGTGAAAACACCATGTCTCCTGCATTGCTTTTGACCTGAGTATTGTGGCAGAGCACAGGGATGATCCTTCATCCAGGTTATGCTGAGATGGTAGGGGATTAAATAGAATTGTTGCCTTTAGTTTCACTGAGTAAGAAATGGACAGCTTCACAGCAACTGGCAATGGTCCTTGGGCTTCACAGATCCGTTTGGGAAGAAATTTTGGACTGGTGTCTGTGTTGTATTGGTGTAAGAATTACAGTTGAAGTTGAGGGAAAGAGAGATCCATATCCCAGTCTGGAGACTAAGTGTCAGCCCCTGAGGGCAGCACCTCCTGATGTTGGTTGAGGTTGTTTATGGGTTTTAAAAATGGGCAGCTTTGCTGTCCATCTTACAGGACCACCATAAGCAAGTGCCCATCATTGGCCTCTGGTATACAGTATATGCATGTATGTATATGTGCATGTATAACTTTACTATGCCATACTTTTGTGTAGTTCTGATGTCATTATCTTTCATCTGAGTGGGGTTTGTCATCAAAATGTAGGAAAGCTATTTTGTTGCTAACTTGGCAACTTCTGAAGAGACAGCTGTGATGAATTAGGTGCCACAAATTGTCAGTGTAGTGTTTTATACAGTAGGGCTCTCATGTAGAAATGGTTCACATGAACAAATATATATACATATATATATATATACATACATAAATACATATATACATATATATACATACATATATATATATTTTTTTTTTCCAAAGAAAATTTAATTCTAAAACAAGCTTAATCAGTGAACCACAACAGTCTGCTCGAGTGTAAATGACTGTGTAAATAGAATGTCAGTTTTGCTCATAAATTTTTACATTTGATAGTGAAAATGATATTTTCCATAATGTTTCATTATGTTAAGAGCATCCATGTATAGATAATTACTCATATTCAACAGTTCATTTAGTGAATTGAGTTCTGAAGTGAATTAGGTTTGTATATAGGAACTCCACTGTATATAAATACCAATGTAGATTTTATTTTTTCATTTGGCAATTTAGGGAAATGTATATTCTTTAATGGGATGATCATATGTCAAACTTTGGGAGGGACTATATCATAAGTTAATCTTTTTTAATTGACCAATTCTGTAGATACACACATTGAAATACAGAAGACTTGAATAATTCATGGATAATCCATGTCATTCAAAATTGCATTAGCTAAACATAATTTTCCTTTAAAAAATATCTTTAGTAGGATTTGCACTCCTGGACCCTGGGAAAGTCTTGCCTTTTGGGTGGATTGTCACTCTAACCTGAAGAGCAACATTATTAATACAATCACAGGTTAAAGAATATAAACACACATCCTCACTTTATTTACACTCTGTGTACAAATGAAGTATATAAAGAGATGTCACTGGTCATTGAAGGGGCATTGATGGTCATGTTTCTGGCCTTCATCATGCCAATCCCTCTATATTCTGCTGTCCTTCATAATCATGTTGCCATCCTTCCTCTTCCTCTGCTATCATTAAGACCTGTGGCAAGGACAATGACAGAGGTCTCCTCTCTCCTATTGTCTATCTATACCAAGGGCCTTTTCCCCCATACAGGGGAGGTAGCCAGCTAAGGCACAAACCCACTCCCACCCATTCCACTCCCATCCATCATCTATTAATACTCCAAAACTTCTATCTTCTCAATTGTAAGTCTTCCTGGTCTTCTTGGCAGTATTTTCTTCAGATGAAGTGGAAGAATGCCATTGTGATAAATAGGGGATATGTTTTGTACTGAAAAACTTGGGCAAAAGAATATGGAGATTGCTCTAGATGTTTAGATCACAATGTTGGCTCACTTCAAACTGATGCCTGAGACAATCACTTGGCTCAGGACTGCCCATGGTGCACAGCTGATTTGAAAACAACACACACATGTAGAGTCTCATTAACCCCTTCCATATGGTGATGCTTATGTAGGTGTCATGAGGTGCGGGTGGGTATATGAGGATGCCAGCATTGATGTCTTGGTTATATTTATTTTGTAGTTGTAGCTGAGTGACCCCCATATTCAGTGAACTGTTTTGGTCATATTTTCTGCGGTTAAAGCAAAAGGTAAAGGAGGCAAAGAGGAGAGCAGATGTGAAATGGGGTAAGAGTATGACAGAAAATTTTGAAAGTAATAAAAAGATGTTTTGGAAAGAAATTAAGAGAGGAAGAGGAGGCGAATCAAGTAGAGAAGAAAAGGTAAAAGGTGCAGATGGAGAGATGATAATGGAAGAGAAGGCAGTAAGGGGAAGATGGGCAGAATATTTTAGGGAGTTGCTAAATTTGAAGGAGGATAGAGAGGGAAAGATAGCTGCAGTGGGAAATGCAAAGCAAATGACTGTGATGAGTGAGGAAAATGGAGGAAAAATAAGGAAGGATGAAGTGAAGGTAGTTGTTAAGATGATGAGAGCAGGTAAGGCACCTGGTCTGGATGGATGCCATGCAGAATGTCTAAAAAAGGGAGGTACATTGATGGTGGACTGGTTGGTGAGGTTATTTAATGATTGCTGGAGAGAGGGTAGAGTGCTGGAGGACTGGAGGAGTGCCTGTATAGTGCCACTGTACAAGGAAAAAGGGGACAAGTGTGAATGTAGTAGTTTCAGAGGGATTAGCTTGTTAAGTGTAGTTGGGAAGGCTTATGGGAGGATCTTGATTGAGAGGATTAGGAGAGGAACAGAGGGAGTAATTGGTGAGGAACAGAGTGGATTTAGGACGGGTAGAGGTTGTGTAGATCAGATCTTTGTGGTAAGACAGATATGTGAGAAAGCTATAGGAAAAGGGAAAGATGTTTTTTGGGCCTTTATAGATCTGGAAAAGGCTTACGATAGGGTAGACAGAAAGGCACTGTGGGAGGTTATGCAGATATATGGGATAGGAGGAAAGCTTCTAGGAGCTGTCAAGAGTTTTTATGAGAGTAGTAGAGCTTGTGTCAGGATTAGAAATGGAGAGAGTGAGTGGTTCGAGGTAAAGGTGGGACTTTGTCAAGGATGCGTTATGTCGCCCTGGCTGTTCAACTTATACATGGATGGGGTAGTGTGAGAGGTAAATGCAAGGGTAGTGGGTCAGGGATTGGAGATGGTTAAAGAAAATGGAGAAAAGTGGGAGGTGAGCCAGCTGTTGTTTGCAGACGACACTGCGCTTGTGGCAGGATCAGAGGAGGGATTGAGGAAGTTGGTGACAGAGTTTGGGAGAGTATGTGATAGAAGAAAGCTAAAGATAAATGTGGGTAAAAGTAAGGTGATGAGATGTGCAAGGGGTGAAAGTGGCAGTAGTCTGGAAGTGAGCATTAAGGGAGAGTGACTGGAGGAAGTGGATAGTTTTAGATACTTGGGTGCAAATACGGCAGGAAAAGGTGGAGTGAAGGTGGAGGTAGAATGTAGATTGAGAGAAGCGAGTAAATGCCTTGGTGGATTAAAGAGTGTAATGAGGAATAGACATTTGGGAATGGATGCTAAGAGGAGACTGTATGAAGGAGTGATTGTGCCAACAGCACTGTATGGGGCAGAAACATGGAACATGAGAGAGGAAGAGAGAACGAGCTTGAATGTGTTTGAGATGAGGTGTCTGAGAAGTATGATGGGGGTTACTAGGCTAGATAGAGTGAGAAATGAGGAGGTGAGGAGGAGAACAGGGGTGGAAAGGGAGCTGGGAGATAGGGTTGATGAAAGAGTATTAGGATGGTTTGGACACATGGAAAGAATGAGTGAAGAAAGACTAGTGAAAGAGATATGGAAGGCAGATGTGGAGGGAGTGAACATGAGGGTACGTCCTAAGATGAGGTGGATGGATGGGGTGAAGGGGGCTTTGGGGAAGAGGGGAATGTCTGTTGAGGAAGGATGGGAGAGGACAGAAGACGGGTGAATGGAGAATGGTTGTATATGGAGGAGGTTGTGATGCATGAGGTGGAATGGGCGGGGGGATGGGAGGTGAGGTAGTATGTGTGAGCAAAATTTGACGCAGCCCGAAGGGATTTCTCCCCATCTTCTCCTTTTATGCATGGGGGGACGGAGAGGGGGGTGGGGTGGTCGATTTAATGAAGCGACCTTGCTGTGGATGTACTGTGTCTTGCGACACTGCTTCTGACCCAGGGCAGTGGACAAGGTGCAGGAATGACCCGTCATCCAGGAGGTGATAAGATAAGAGGGAGGGTGGAGGGGTGAGGAGTGTATTCAGGGATGGAATGGGTGGGAATGATTTTATGCCTTTTCCTTTTTGGCTACCTCCCTAGTAAGGGGGAAAAAGCCTTGGTATATGTATGTATATATGTATGTATGTATTAATATTCAGAATGAAAGAGAATGTGTAATGGAGCTGTAACTTTATATTTTATAATGTGAGTATTGTAATGCATCATGGGATCATCGTACAGTAGGCTGCTGATGCTGCCTTCAAGAATTTGACTCGTGTTGAAGAGGTTAACTTGAGAAAACTGTATTAAACATATCTATTTAACCCATTAAACTCCGATGACAAGATGTCTTGTCATTTGGTCAAATAAAACAAAGAATCATAATAAAACAACAAAATGTTTGATGATCAAACAGCACCAGAAAAATATGACGTCATCAGTCCTCCTCCTCCTCGAGGAGGAGGAGGACTGACGACGTCATATTTTTCTGGTGCTGTTTGATCATCAAACATTTTGTTGTTTTATTATGATTTTTTGTTTTATTTGACCAAATGACAAGACATCTTGTCATCGGAGTTTAATGGGTTAAACACTAGTCCACATTCAAATGAAAACATGTTAGTTAAACTCAGATTGAAGTGGTAATTATTACTATGGCATTTAACAAGAATTGTGGGGTGGGGCATACCATAATAAATTTTTGTTCAATAGTATGGCTTTAAATCTTGAAGTTCATGTATTAAGTTGGTGGTCATCACTTACTCGTTAGCCTGGGTTTTCATGCTTCAGTGGAAACAGGCCATTGCTGCAGGTTCAGCCCATAAATTACTTGGTGAAAAGGTTTTTTGGAGTTGTTGGTGAGTACAAGACAATGTTAATGGTTTCCTGTTCTATGTATTTTCATTAATTTTTTCCTTGAATATAATTTACTTGCATTTGAATTGTACATAGCAAACTACTGCATTTGTATAATTAGCTGAGCCATTCTATCCCTTTCCTGTGGGCTACACAACTTAGTTGAATTGTATTGTTAGGTATTAAAACAAAATCTACGAAATATGGTTTTGACCTGAAGCTTTTTAAGATAATGAACTCCATTAGTCAAAGATTGGTACACAGTCAATTCAAATAATTTAAAATTATCAGAAGAAAATGTTTAAGTATTTCACCACATTGAAAGAATGAGTGACACCTTGAGGAATCTGTACAAGGTGCTGTTATACTCATTTGGCCAGATTCAGCAAGTATAGTTTAACTCAATATGTAGTATTACAGTGATCCCTCGTTTTTCGTGGTTTCTGGGTACCATCACCCCCAGTGAAAGGAGTAAAACTGCGTAGTAAGATTGGCCCCTCACCCCCAGGAATTTTCGTGTATGTGTATGTGGGTACCAGAATGTTTAAAATATGTAAACAGTATTTATACTCAACATATTTGAGACAAAGATTACAACAGTACACATATTTACTTAAATCGTTAATTATATAAAACCTTATAAAATAATTAACATTTATTATATAGTAATTAAGGGGGATCAGACGCACTGATAGAAAAATATTAATATATTTTTTTAAATATCGACTTGATATTTTTACAGTATAATCAAATTATTATTTTCCATATTCCATGAGCATTTGAACGATGTATGTTGTCTCTTCATCCGTCAGTCCGTATGATGTCATTGATGACGTCATAAATGTTTTCTGATCTTAATACTTTACCTAGACTAACCTGCTTTTGCATGTAAAATCTCAAATACCATACAAACAGCATGTAATTTTGTTTTTTCCTAAAATCTTAATAGATCAAGATATACATAGGTCATAAAATGCATGACTTTGTGATGTCGCCCCAATAGTGTTTTTTTCCGATAAAATTCCCTCTAGCAATATTATTTATCATTTTAATCATTTATCAAAACTTGCATGAGAAAGGCACAACATTCATGTGTTAGCATGGTAAGTTTTAAGAAAATTTGATTATTTTTGATGAATTTTTTTATTAATATTTTGGAGAAACCCGTGAAGCACTGAAGCCGTGAAACATGAAACGCGAAGTGGCGAGGGAATACTGTATACATTTTCAACTGTATTCCATTGCTGATTGAACATGAATCCAGCAGGACATTGCAAGGAAGGATATAAAAGAAGTTTACCAGATGTTGAGTCACTTGGGTGAATAAGAGATAATCTTAGCCCCTTCCATACGATGATGCCCACGTAGGTGTCATGAAGCACAAGTGGGTATATGAGGATGCCAGCATTGGCATCTTGATTATTTTGTAGTTGTAGCTGAGTGACCCCCATATTCTGTGAACTGGCTTTATCATCTTTTTTGTGATTATAAATATATTTAGAGTGAAAGAGAATGAGTAATACAGCTGTAACTTTATATTATATAATGTGAGTATAGTGATGCATCATTGAATCATTATACATCAGTAGGCTGATGCTGCCTGCAAGAATTTGACTTGTATTGAAGAGGTTAAGAATGTCACAGCCAGTCTTTTTCATCCAGGTTTGTTAAATCACAACTCTTCATTTCACATTATTATGTGACAACATTCATCAGTATTTTATTGAAATAGTCTATTTATTCATTTATCTTCAAAGGAATATTTATTTTTTACATACTGTTGGTATGCTCACTGACTGAGTCATTTAGAGCATTGCTACTTCGGTGCAAGGTCAGGAGTGGAGGTTTGAGGATGCCTGGCAGATTGAGTCCATAGTAAGGACCTACTACATTAGCCTCTCCATTTCAAAATGTCCTTTGTAAGGTAGGACTGTCCTAGACCTCTCTGAGACGAGGAGTTTGTAGTGTTAAACTAAATCAAACCAAACATATTGCCAGTCTGCTAGAGAGATCCTGGGTCTGGTCCAGAGATGATGTCAGTCCCTTGGAGCTGCACTTCTAGATGGAGGTGAAGGTATTGATGAGTTTTGTAGATACAGTATAGGGAGATGGTATTTTTTAAAGTGCATCTTGCAAGTACCTGACAATGGTCTTGGGTAAAGGAAATATGGAAATAAAGGTGTTGATGGGGTTTGAAGATGGGTAGCAAAGAGGTGATATTCTGCTGTCCAACACACTAGACCAACACTTGCAGTTACTCATTGTTGGTCTTAGGCAAGAATAGGTCCTTGTATCATAACTGAATAAGTTTTTTGCAGTCTTTTAGTGACACCTCAATGGACTAGTCACATAACATTTCTTTAATTAGAAACTAATCTCTACTAAGATATTTATCACTTCCGCTATTCCTCCTTTCTGTTCCTTTACCACCCCTATGACTCCACTCCTTCATTTTTCATACACTGGTAGTGGTGTATGAGAATACCATTACCATACTCCCTTGCATGTCATAAAAGTGACTTAATGGGGTGGGGGAAGTGGGCACTAGGGCTCTGCATGTATTTGTATGCTGTCTTAGTCACTCCCTTGTAAGAGAGATTAAGGCCTACATATGTGTATGTATGAATAGGTACTCTGGTAATAATGTAGCATCGAATATGAAAAGGGTATTGATGCAATCTTGTTTCATCAAACAAATGAAGAGTTGATCAAGGGTTAATATTAAGAGAACTGAGTTGATTGTAGCAAGTATATATAATGTCTTGTATATAAAGAATGAAGCTCATTAAAGTTATGTTGGTCAGGTGCAACTTGCAGTATAGTAGATGAAGTTGCCTATGAGTATATAATGTTTTGTAGTATATGAAATAGAACAGAGTCTACAGAATGCTTGAATGGTTATTGTATACTCCAGTTGTCAAAATATTGCAGGATTGGTGTAATTCTATGCATAGTGGCATTTACAAGATAGTTATATATTGACTGATTATTTTGGCCAACTGAGGTTTATGTTGATGGTATAAGAAGAGTTAAGCCAGTGATCATATGTTTATATGGTGATCTTGCTAGATGAACATAGGAGAGGATTATCTTCTTGTTGCTCATCTCCATAGCATATCTACACCATCACCTTCCCCCATTCCTCCACCTCGTATTGTATGGAGAGCTAACAACTGCTGGCTACTACCTGTATCCTCTTACTAATTAGTGGTATGGACACAGCTCTGTCATCAATCTTTGTACTATCTATTTACCAGATAGTTGTTCCCAGAGAAAGCCAATGGAGGGCCTGAGGTCCATTGCCAGGTACCATGGGGCTGCAGGTTCTTTGTCAGAGGAATTCAAGATAGTGAGTGATTGCTGTAATAGAAGTGGTGGCAGGGCCAGATTAAGCTTACATTAGGCCCTACTTCAACCACAGTTTTGGGGTTTCCCTCCCCTTAAACAAATCATACAAGACCTGAACAATTTTATGTTTTATCGAAACACCAGAATGGATTAATGATACAGTATGTATACTTATACAGATTTCTGGAATTCCCATAAATCATATGTGGGCTGGTGCTCATTATAGGTCAGGTCTATTGGGTTTGTGGACCCCTCAATTCTTGGGGCCTATGCCATGGTGTACTTAGTCCATAGGATAATCTGGCCCAGAGTGGTGGTTCTCATTGGTAAAGAACCTTATGATATCACTAACTAGTCATCATGTGAGTGCCACTCTAAAGGTAATTTTGTTGATTAATGTATTTTCAGTTGGTAATGAACTCTCCATTTATATAGATGTTTTCTTCAGTTGTTACTAACTTAAAATGATTTTACATTGGATTAAACTAAAAAGATAAATGTTTACATAAATCAGTTATTGGGCAACATTGTCAGGTTTATGAATTAATTTAATGGATTTGTAAATAAACATATCTTGTAAATATACTGTAATTTGAATACAGGTATTTTTATAACCACTATTTCTTTTTATGATTGTGATAAATGAAACAAGAGGTAGAGATATTTTACACACACGCATGTAACACATTTACAAAAAAGGTACTGTTAGGGGGCGTATAAGTAGTGGGACCATTCCTCAATCCCCAAGACTTGGGGGGCCAAACTGCCACAAGAAGCCCTTGGCACCCCTCTGGGTGGCACAGATTGCTGGGAGCAGCTTCAGTTACCTGGGCAAGTACCACAACCTTTACCCAAAAGTACATCACATTTTTTTATGCCGAGAGGTGATTTTCCGGCGATTGTTCCTGGATCCATCAGAAGTTACGCATGTCCAACATGCTCCAAACCCATCACCTCAAGCAATTGGACAAAGAGCTTGGTTCAATGTAATTTATGCAAAACACTTGGCCCACCTCACTTACATAACACTTGCTGACTTAAAACAAAAGACAGACACCTGGACATGTTCCTTGTGCCCACCCATAACTTCACTTCCATCGTTAAGATCATCCTGCAGAATCTCTGCGTTGTCTTCTGACCTAATTAGGCGTCCTATTTTACTGTTGTCCCAAACTTACTAACATCACTATTTATCCCGTCGTCTAAGTCGTTTATGTACATAATGAACAACAAGGGACCCAAAACCGAGCCCTGGGGAACCCCACTAGTAACATTGCCCCACTTAGATTTTACTCCATTTATGGTGACCCACTGTTTTCTGTAACACGAGTTTGATAGTTGTTAGGTGTATCCGAGCACCTGTATTTCTTATAAGCCTGTCTCTTATTAGCAATACTTTTTCAGTTTCTTTGCTGAGCCAGTTACTTTCTAAATGATGTTTGATAGCATCTCTGATGATAGTTTCCATCATTTTTCCTACGATTGAAGTCATGCTTATAGGCCTGTAGTTATTTGGTTTATTTTTGTCATCTTTTTTTAATATTGGAGTGATGTTAGCTAACTTCCATTATCGTGGGACATCTACGGATATGATGGACTTCTTGAAAATAATTTCTATTGGAACAATCTCATTTTTTATTTCCTTCAAGATTCTTGGATGCCAACCGTCAGGCCCTGGTATTTTATTAATTTTGAGTTTCTCTATACACCCTTTGATTTTTTCTTTTATTATAATTACCATAGTAAGTTTACCCTAGACTTTTCACAGGTTTCAGTCTGGAGTTCACTTTGAGGTGTTTCATTTACGAATACTGAGCTAAAATAGTTGTTTAAAATGTTACACATTCCTTCGTTTGAATATTCTAGTTGACCGTCATCAGATAATAGTTGGCCAATGTGGTTCCTAAAAACCTTTTTATCTCTAATGTAACTATAGCATTCGTTGGGATTCTCTTTTGATTTATCAGCGATATTCATTTCATATTGTTTTTTTTTTTTTCTTTTTTTTAAATCTCTCTGTATCATTACATAACTTTGATAGTCGTTAGGTGCACCCGAGCACTTTATTTCTTATAAGCCTGTCTTTTTAGTAATACTTTTTTTCAGTTTCTTTGCCGAGCCAGTTACTTTCTAAATGATGTTCGATAGGATCTCTGATGATAATTTCCATCATTTTTCCTACGATTGAAGTCAAGCTTATAGGCCTGTAGTTATTTGGTTTATTTTTGTCATTTTTTTTTTATATTGGAGTGATGTTAGCCAGCTTCCATTCTCTTGGGACATCTCCGGATATGATGGATTTCTTGAAATGATTTCTAATGGAACAACAATCTCATTTTTCATTAAGTTTGAGTTTCTCTATACACCTTTAAATCTTTTCTTTTGTTATATTTACCGTAGTAAGTCTACCCTAGATTTTTCACAGGTTTCAGTTTGGAGTTCACTTTGAGGTGTTTCGTTTATGAATACTGAGCTAAAATAGTTGTTTAAAATGTTACACATTCCTTCGTTTGAGTAATCAAGTTGACCGTCATCAGATAGTTGGACAATGTGGTTTCTAATAAGCTTTTTATCTCTAATGTAACTGTAGGATTCTTTGGGATTCTCTTTGGATTTATCAGCAATGTATACATCACTATAACCACATCACCATTTCCACAAATCATGTGAGCGGTGTCACAATCATCACCCAGACATCCTGTCGCCAGACACGTCCGCCCTAACAAGCTGACCTAGCACTTATCGTAGGAAAGCTGACCTAACAGTAATCGAGCACTCAGAACCAAGATACACACACAGACATACGAACGCACACATAAATGCGGTCGATCGCCAATTCCGAATAACACACGATAACACAGTAGTAATCAACCCTTGCCCCCTGGATATATTATACATTATAAAAAGGGATATAAGAGATAATTTATGAACTAACAACAACCATGTAAAGGGCCGGATTTTCCTATTAAAATTGTTTTCAAGGTGACTAAAGAGCACCTCAGAATTCTACAGAGACAGCACTTCCGCCCCACAAAAACGGAGTGCACAGCTCCAAGAGCGTCGGTCTGAGAGACGTGCCCTGTGTAAAGTAGTGTACTGCGAACTCTGTGAAAAACTATGTATAATACTATACTGGAAACTCTGTGAAAAACTATGTATAAGACTATACTGCAAACTCTATGTAAAACTGTGTATAAAAGTGTAGTGAACTCCCCTTAGAATTGTGTAATAAAATTAAGAAACTCAAGATCGTATCTGTAATTCTAAGAAGATACGTAAATAGCTACGAAGGGTAGCTATAGCAATATTCATTTCGTATTGTCGTTTTCGTTTTTTTATTGTCTTTTTTTAAATCTCTCTGTATTATTACATAACTTTGATAGTCGTTAGGGACACCCAAGCACTTGTATTTCTTATAAGCCTGTCTCTTATTAGCAATACTTTTTTTTTCAATTTCTTTGTCGAGCCATTTTGGGCGAGTCTGATTTGGGGGCGTCTGTCCTTAAACGGGCTGTAAATATGAATCATCTTAGTAAGCGTATTTTGAAATATTTCCCACATCTGATCTACAGGTCTTTCGCTTAAAATTGCCTCCCAATCTGTAAGCTGAAGCTCCTGACGTAGTCCTATGAACTGAGCTTTACTAAAATCGGGTATTTTAGATGCACATATATCTATTCTAAAAAATTGAGCAGTTTGAATCTAACTAAATTGTGGTCGCTATTTGCAATATTTTCACCAACCTCCA
The DNA here is from genome assembly GCF_046742065.1 of Oratosquilla oratoria. Taxonomy (NCBI): domain Eukaryota; kingdom Metazoa; phylum Arthropoda; class Malacostraca; order Stomatopoda; family Squillidae; genus Oratosquilla; species Oratosquilla oratoria. The sequence continues at coordinate 46,187,637 of NC_134809.1, read as the reverse complement.
CATCGGCTATCATGCTTTCACGGCTAGTGATCAATAGATCGAGTAAGTTTCCATGTCTTGTGGGTTCTTTTACATGCTGAACTAAGTAATTGTCACCGAGAAAATCTATCAAGCGACTACCTATATGGCCATGTTTAAGGGTCATCCAATCAATGTCAGTAAAATTGAAATCACCCATTATCAATAAGTCCCGGTTGCAGAAACTAGACAGTTCTTGAAACAACAGTTTGTCGTCTGCTAATGATAATGTTTTTGGCCTATATATTACACCTACATTCATTTTTTGTCCATTTGTTTGGGTTAATTCTACCCACAAACTATCATATGTATCCTGTTTTACTTTCTCTAAAACACAGGCATGGACATTGCTTTTAACGTATAACAGAACACCCCCACCTTTCTTGTGGTTTCTATCCTGATGAAAGTGTTTAAATCCCGCAATATTAAATTCAGCTTCAAACTCTACCATTTAACCATGTCTCGGTTATTCCTATCATATCGAGATTTTCACTTTTGACATATGCTTGTATTTCTTGGAATTTATTTCTAATACTACTCGCGATTATTTCTTTTTGACACATTTTGTATTTCAACATGATGCCTTACATTATAATTTTGTTCTTTATTGACACATTGCTTTATAATGACATTTGGTACTTCATTGACATTCAATGCCTTATGGACATTTGCCCCATCACAGACATCTGGTCCCTCAAGGTCATTTGATCTCTTATGTACGCTTTGTTCCACTACGTCATCGCGTTCCACACCGCCCACCCGTCGTTCACTGATATTCTGTCCGGCATCCCTTCCTAAAATGATATTCTGTCCTCCACTGACATTATATCCTACCATGATATTTTGTCCTCTACTATCATTGTATACCATTGTGATATTTTTTCCTCCCCTATCATGATGTCCCATCGTGATATTTTGTCGTCCACTATTAATATATCCCATAGTGATATTTTGTCCTTTGACATTACATCCTAGTGTAATATTTCGTCCTCTACCAACATTATATCCTAAAATGATATTTTGTCCTACACTGACATATTGCTCTACATTATTACTATACCCCACTCTGTTTTCCCCAATACACTCTATTTCCCTTTCCCTTTGAGTTCCTACCCCAAAAAAGGAACTAGTTCATTACAAAACCCACAATAAGGCTTGTAAGAACATCTTTGCCTCTGCGAGTAAGGTGGATCCCATCAAAAGCATAAAGGTCATGATGCCTGGAAGAGAGATACCAAGGATCAAGAAAGTGGTATCCCAGTTGCGTGCACAATTGTGATATCCTCTCATTGATCCCTATGGCTCTACTGTTCCAACACGTGCCAGCATAGATCCTCGGAAGGATCCCACAGACTAAGTGACGGCTCCCACGCTTCTTCATCTCCTGAAGAAGGACTTTGTAATTCCGAACAAGTTCCTCTGATCTCGCCCTACCCACATCGTTACTTCCCGTATGAACAATCATGACCGTGTTCGTCCGCCTTTGCTCCCTGATGGTCTGGGTACAATCAGCGACCCCACGGGCCGGTTGACATACAAGCTTGCAACGTTGTTTAGTCTTCCGCTGCAGGATGTCGTCATAGCCTTGCACCATGGAGTCCCTACCACCAAGAACTCCTGATTTTCAACCACCTCATCCTCCAGCAGAGCAAAACGATTGACTAGAGCCAGCGGTTGCTCCACAGGGGACCCGCTTACCAAACGCGGGCTGGACAAACAGGACCCCACGGAGTGCCACTCGCTCACGGCACTGTCAGAAGTAGATAAGGTGGAACGCTTTTTGGGCTGTGGGGAGTATTCACTCTTCTCACAGAGCGCACTCCTGAGAAGTCAAATTTCCTCCTCAGACAACCTTCACAAGCCATTTCGCTCCTTCGGCAATACAAACGGGAAAGAGAAAATATAAAACAACAAAAGAAAACAAAAGCGGTCACTAAATAAATTAAATATACGAAGCTTACCTTATACTATTACTCTTACCTTTGGAGTACTGTTTTGATTCTAGATTACTAGAACACTACACTTTATCTTATACTGTACCTGTAACTGTATAGCGCTATATGTATACAAATGACTTTGGATGATGAAGTTTGATCTAGAGAGGCAATGCAACGTAAATACTTTTATTTTTCCTTTATGGATCAATAACAAATCCCTGTTGGATTACGTAATCTTTTCCGCTCCTGTTGATATTTATCCCCTTGACTTTTTATTTTATTCAGCTCCATGACACTCAGAAGCATAAGTTTTATGTCACGTGGCCGTATTGTGCATGTAAAAACGTAAGAATGGGAGCCTGCAAGACCACAAAGCCTACACTAGGCAGCTCCATGTCCATTACCATCTGTCATCCCTATCCATAAAGTTATATAATCTTCTCTTAGAACAGCCAATAGTTTCAGCGCTCACTACGTGACTACATGGTTACCGGTACTAAGTTTATTCCATTCGCTAACCACTCTGTTGGTAAACCAGTTCTTGCCCAATTCCTTCTTAAACCTAAATTTGTCTAATTTAAACCCATTACTACGAGTCCTACAGCTCTGTCTGAATATGAGGACCTTCCCTGCATTACCCTTGTGATAAATGTACGGGTCTTTCATCTTCCTGCTAGTTGCAGGTTCGAGTTCCCCACTTCTTTCCGATTCTTATGTAGCAGTGTCTGTTACCTGTCCCAACAAGTCTCCAAGACGTGTGACAGGGCAAAGGTGATAGCTTCGGTCGCAGTTACTCAACACCTGGCATAGCTTCTCACTTTTTAGGCAAGATGACATCTGTTTTAGGTTACCTTGGCCTTATTATGGATAGATTGTTTGTCCTTTTTAGTTTCGTAGGAAGAAAGGTATTGAATGGGTTTATATTTACCAGGTCCTCAGATTTCATGCATTCAATTGAATTGTAAATCTTATTTAGAAAACTATGCCTCTTCTGTTTCATATCATCATGAATCATAAAATCAGTCATACATATGCTACACACCATTACCCAACAAACATGAAATAACCCGACCAACATCATATCTATTAAGGCACTGCCAATTAAGAAATGTTGGGCCGGTTACGTAGACTCAGATTTCCAGAGTTGGTCCGACTGATAAAGTTATCCGCATGCACACTGGACTATGTCGGCTGGATGCTGGCCCAAAGCAGGGACAATTAATAGGTAACCTAAATTGGGCCTATACTAAATTGGGCCAATTATGTAAACTCAGGTGTTCTGAGTTGGTCCGATTAATAAAGTTATCCGCATGTACACTGGACTGTGTCGGCTAGAAGCTGGGCCAATGTAGGGGCAATGAATGGGTACCCTAAATTGGGCCACATCCGTTAATTCTTATTCCCAGAATTGGTCCGACTAATAAAGTTATCCGCATACACACTGGACTAAGTCAACTAGATGCTGGTACGTACATTGAACCAGTTGATATAGTTATTCATTTTCACATTTGACTGCATTGGTTAGACATCTATGCCATTGATGGAAAACTACTTTTATGCCTATGCTTCATGTGCATAGCTCAGTATCAGGCTACATGCCACCTCACTCACCCTTCACCCCTCCCACTTTAACCTATTACCACACCTGATACATATTTTTGGATGCATTCCAGAATCTGTTAAATGCACCAAGAAGTATAGCAGGTATGGAAAAAGGTTAATGGAGTAGGGATGAAGGGCGAGTGTGCATGGCACCTAGTCTGGTCCTGAATCATACACATGACATGTAGGCAGAAAAGTAGTTCTTCATCAAAGGCTGTGATGTCTAACAGATGCAGTCAAATGTGAAAATGAATAACTATATCAACTTGTCCAATGCACTTACCAGCATCCAGTTGACTTAGTCCAGTATAGTTTACAGATAAACATCTAACCAGTACAGTCAAATGTGAAAGTGAATATCATGCAATACTGATGAAGCTCACAAACTGAAACACACCTGATTATATACAAGTAGACTTTATTAAGAGAAATATGAAAACCAAATTTTTATTACAATGCATACTGCAGTAAAAATGAAAATCTAGTGTAGGCCTTATGGTCTCTTGCAGTCTCCTTCATTCTTATGTCCTTATGTAGACTAGTTTCTAGTAGGAACTATATACACATTGATATATATACATACATATACCAAGGCTTTTTCCCCCTTACTAGGGAGGTAGCCAAAAAGGAAAAGGCATAAAATCATTCCCACCCATTCCATCCCTGAAAACACTCCACACCCCTCCACCCTCCCTCCCATCTTAGCACCTCCTAGATGACGGGTCATCCCTGCACCCTGTCCACTGCCCTGGGTCAGAAGCAGCGTCGCAAGACACAGCACATCCACAGCAAGGCCGCTTCATTAAATCGGCGACCCCCCCCTCTCCGTCCCCCCATATAAAGGAGAGGGCGGGGAGAAATCCCCTCGGGCTGCATCAAAATTTTGCTCACACACACACTACCTCCCCCCCCTCCCCCCTCCATTCCACCTCATGCATCACAACATCTTCCATATACAACCATTCTCCATTCACCCCTGTCTTCTGTCCTCTCCCATCCTTCCTCAACAGACATTCCCCTCTTCCCCAAAGCCCCCTTCACCCCATCCATCCACCTCATCCTAGGACGTCCCCTCATGTTCACTCCCTCCACATCTGCCTTCCATACCTCCTTTACTAGTCTTTCTTCACTCATTCTTTCCATGTGTCCAAACCATCCTAATACTCTTTCATCAACCCTATCTCCCAACTCCCTTTCCACCCCTGTTCTCCTCCTCACCTCCTCATTTCTCACTCTATCTAGCCTAGTAACCCCCATCATACTTCTCAGACACTTCATCTCAAACACATTCAAGCTCCTTCTCTCTTCCTCTCTTATGTTCCATGTTTCTGCTCCATACAGTGCTGTTGGCACAATTACTCCTTCATACAGTCTCCTCTTAGTATCCATTCCCAAATTTCTATTCCTCATTACACTTTTTATTACACCAAGGCATTTACTCGCTTCTCTCAATCTACATTCTACCTCCACCTTTTCCTGCCACATTTGTACCCAAGTATCTAAAACTATCCACTTCCTCCAGTTGCTCTCCCTTAATGCTCACTTCCAGATTACTGCCACTTTCACCCCTTGTACATCTCATCACCTTACTTTAACCCACATTTATCTTTAGCTTTCTTCTATCACACACTCTCCCAAACTCTGTCACCAACTTCCTCAATCCCTCCTCAGATCCTGCCACAAGCGCAGTGTCATCCGCAAACAACAGCTGGCTCACCTCCCACTTTTCTCCATTTTCTTTAACCATCTCCAATCCCTGACCCACTACCCTTGCATTTACCTCTCGCACTACCCCATCCATGTATAAGTTGAACCGCCAGGGTGACATAATGCATCCTTGACGAAGTCCCACCTTTACCTCAAACCACTCACTCTCTCCATTTCTAATCCTGACACAAGCTCTACTGCTCTCATAAAAACTCTTGACAGCTCCGAGAAGCTTTCCTCCTATCCCGTATATCCGCATAACCTCCCACAGTGCCTTTCTGTCTACCCTATCGTAAGCCTTTTCCAGATCCATAAAGGCCCAAAAAACATCCTTCCCCTTTCCTATAGCTTTCTCACATATCTGTCTTACCACAAAAATCTGATCTACACAACCTCTACCTGTCCTAAATCCACACTGTTCCTCACCAATTACTCCCTCTCCTTATCCTCTCAATCAAGATCCTCCCATAAGCCTTCCCAACTACACTTAACAAGCTAATCCCTCTGAAACTACTACATTCACACTTGTCCCCCTTTCCCTTGTAAAGTGGAACTATACAAGCACTCCTCCAGCACTCTACCTTCTCTCCAGCAAACATTAAATAACCTCACCAACCAGTCCACCATCACTGTACCTCCTTTTTTAAGACATTCTGCATGGCATCCATCCAGACCAGGTGCCTTACCTGCTTTCATCATCTTAACTGCTGCCTTCACTTCATCCTTCCTTATTTTCCCTCCATTTTCCTCACTCATCACTCTCATTTTCTTAGCATTTCCCACTGCAGCTATCTTTCCCTCCCTATCCTCCTTCACATTTAGCAACTCCCTAAAATATTCTACCCATCTTCCCCTTACTGCCTTCTCCTCCATCTGCACCTTTTACATTTTCTTCTCTACTTGATTCGCCTCCTCTTCCTCTCTTAATTTCTTTCCAAAACATCTTTTTATTACTTTCAAAATTTTCTGTCATACTCTTACCCCATTTCACATCTGCTCTCCTCTTTGCCTCCTTTACCTTTTGCTTTACTTCTCTTTTCTTTTCTTTGTACGTCTCGTATGACTCCCTCGTCCTATTTTGTAACCAATCTGTGTAAGCTCGCTTCTTCTCTTCTACAACCTTCTTCATTTCCTCATCCCACCATTCACTACCCTTCCTTCTATTTCCTCCTGTCCTTCTTGTTCCACACACCATCTTTGCACACTTTGTGACTCCCTCCTTGAACCATCCCCATTCCTCCTCCACACCTACCTCTACTCTATCCTTCACTCCCTCCCACTCCTCCTTCAGCTTCTTCTTGTACTCCTCCTTTTCCTCTTCATTTAAAGAGTTCACTCTAAGCACCTCCCTACCTTTTGTCCCTTTCCTCTTTCTCCATCTGTCCTCCACTCTCAACTTACCTTCCATAAAACATATCCTAATGTACTCTTCCAGTATCAAAAATATAAAATATACTCATTTCATATTCTCCAATATGAAAATATCACATGAATATCACATATCACAGTGTTGAAGAAATTATAGTATTTAAGCCATTAAACAATTGTGAAAGTACAGTGTATGTGCAGTTTTCAAAGGAAACATATATATAAATAAATGTATATATATGCTAATGTGCTAATATGCTAATGTACTCTTTAAGTATAAAAAATATAAAGTATTCTCATTTCACATTCTCAAATATGAAAATATCAAATGAATATCACAGTGTTGAACAAAATATAGTATTTAAGCCATTGAACAATTGTGAAAGTACAGTGTATGTGCAATTTTCAAAGGAAACAAATATTAAGTAAAAAACATTAGTTATACTGCCCCTCTACCACAGAAGTATTGAATGCTTTGATAGTGCTATAACAGACCAAGGTAGACATTGCAATATAACTACAGAACATGACTACAACTTCAGGTGTTTATATCAATTCCCAGTCAATTTGAACATGTGGCACCTTCAGTCAAGATGTAAAGCTGAAAACAACTGAGGATAATCTCATATTTATTCCCATTTTGTATCCATGACTGCAAGGATGCCAAATGTTGATGTTAGCTGGAATTGGGGTCATGGACACAAACACCTGGGTACAATTGTACATGGCACAATTATTCCTAAATTAAACAAATCCATATTGTTTTGGCGTGAACAAAAGTATAATTAAACAAATCCATATTCTTTGGTATGAACAAAAGTATATTCAGGGATGGAATGGGTGGAAATGATTTTATGCCTTTTCCTTTTTGGCTACCTCCCTTGTAAGGGGGAAAAAGCCTTGGTATATGTATGTATGTATGTATGAAAGAATGGCCAGATATTCCTTATGAAAGTAAGTTTGTCGTGGTATGCAGTGGTCCAGCTGTTCTGCATTGGGCAGCAACAATTAGTGTATATGTTCCACCTGGACAAATGTTTACATAAAGGAGGCCTATGATGTGTCACTACTGGTGGAAGCATTGATATCTGAATACCTCTTGCGACCACCACATCTGTCCGATGCATTCCTTAAATACTTCATGATGGTTTTTCCAATTTCATCCTATGGTTTGCAAGTTTCTGTTGTCAAGGAAAACCCCTGCAAATACATTGAGGAAAACTTTATGTTAATGGACTTTATTAACAGCATTACACATCCTTTTTGTTAAACCTTATGTTTAAATTTAAAGATACTTGATCATGGTATTCAGAACTTAACAAGTTATACAATAAAATCAGCAATGAAAAGTTAAGCTTAAAATTGGTTTACAACCATTCCTTTTTTGCTCAGCAGTTAAGCTCCAAAAACTTTTTGTGGTGCAGTTACATAAAAATGGTGCAAGTAAATACTGGAAAGAAAGACTACATGAAAGTTATGCCTTCTGTTTCCTCTTCCAAGTTCTGCTTCACTTTGAATATCTGAGGACTATTCTGCCTTCTTTGCCATTGGTCGAGCTTGACCATACTCAGCTGAAATGCAAAAAGGAAAGTTTTAGTAACGAGATATTTTTGTGAAAAATAACACACTGTGTAAGCTAAAATATCTGTTAACTTTACTAATAATAACATATGTCAGATATACTGTACTATAAACATACCACCTAATTTGTTCATTAGTATCAGAACAGTTCTTCAGCATACATTCATACACATTAACCCTTTAGCGGGCAAGTAGCCATTCCGGGATACTTAATACTACGTTTTTTACGAAACGTATTGCAATACGTTGATAACGTAGACGGCTTGGGTTGGTTTCAGCTAATGAGGGAACTCCTTGGCTATTGTTCTGCACCAATCAGATCACGCTAACCCATGCGGGAGCTTGAGATGCGTGGACAGAAGCATGCAGTCTCTGTCTAGACGCTGTACCAGGCAAATCTACTTCGAGTTACTTCAACACACACGCCTCCCACACCCGCAATAATGAAGGTAGGTGTATAGAAATCTAATAGCACATAGCCAGATAAATATGTTCCAATGTGATATGGGTGTCAAGTGTAAAATGTGAAAAGAAATTGGTGAAAAATGATGGTGAAATAAGAGGGTGTCCCGCGCGGGACTTATGACCGGTTCACGGGAAACCATGTTAGGCCCGTATGGGATACTATGCCCGGTCTACGGGGAACCATATTAGTCCCATGCGGGACTTTCGGCCCGCTATGGGTATCTTATTTAACGAAATGTTTGGTGATTTATTCATGATGAAACAAACTTATGGTGATGTGGAACATTTATCTGGTTTGTGTGTGAGACCCATGTGGCATATTGCCTGAAAATACGGATGTTTTCTGTGATTACCTGCAATATATTTACTTATTGTGAAGATTATGGTGCATTATTTTGTGTTTTTAGTTAAATATGGCCCTATCATGCTTCCTCATTTCAGCCTTCGACATTCTACTCTGATGCTAGGAGGTTTACTCGTAGGCAGCAAGCTCAGAGGGAAAAGGAGACCCTCTCCAAATACCTGATTCCTCCCAACTGTTCCGACAGTGACATGGAGGTGGAGGATGATGCCCTGGATGATGTCTTTGACTGCGACCCTGACCCTGACTTCCTCCTCAACCTCCCTGATGATCTAACTCCCTCAACCTCAGGTAAGCAACGAAGCTAATGTTTTAAAGAGCAGGAGTGTTTGTTTTGGTGCCATGTTTAAAGGGCCAAGTGTTGTGATGTCATTGGCATTTAATTTGTGAGCCACAGACTTGAAGAGAAAGACGAAACAGACTCATGTTTTGCTGTGAGTCATTTATATGGGTGGCCTTTAAATGGCTGCAGTGACCGTTTTGCTGCCATTTTCAAAGGTACAAGTCTAGTCATGTGATTTAAAGGGCCTCAGTGTTTGTTTTGGTGTAAGCTTTAAAGGGACAAGTCATGTGATTTAAAGGGCCCCAGTGTTTATTTTGGTGTCATTTTTAAAGGGACAAGCCATGTGATTTAAAAGGCCCCAGTGTTTTTGTTATGTTTTTTTTTGCGTCATTTTTAAAGGGACAAGTGTTGTAATGTGATAGGCATGTATTTTCTCTTTCCATTATTACCATGTTTATTCTGCTTACATAACTTATCTATGATTATTTACTTACCACATTGTAATTACCTTAATTGTTTATACTTACCTCCTCAAGGCTGCACATTCACTCAGACTATTTACGTACCATTGTACTTACCTTAGTTGTTCATATTTATCTTCTCAAGGCTGCACATTCACTCAGACTATTTACTTACCATTGTACTTACCTTAATTGTCCATACTTGTCTCCTCAATGCTCTGCATTCACTCAGACTATTTAATTAACTTTGTACTACCTTAATTGTCGATACTTAGCATCTTTGTTGTCCACAGGCGCTGTCACCAGGGTCAGGCCACAGCCAATGCCAGAGGAGGACACCACTGACAGTGAGGATGAAGAGGAAGCAACTGGACCGGCTCCCAAGAAGGCTAAGAGAGGCAAGAAAGATGTGCCACAAAGGACATGGAAGAAAGCGGACATCAGCTACCCTCCACTGCCTGACTTTACCCACCCTGCCCCTGATGCTCTTAGGTCGCCCTTTGAGTATTTCCAGGACATGTTCCCCACAGCCCTCCTGGAGGATATTGTATACCAAACAAACCTCTATGCCCGGCAGAAGAACGTCAACACCACCTTCCAGACAGACATGCATGAACTCATGGTGTTCATCGGCATCTTGCTGTACATGGGGGTCTGCATCTTGCCTTCAATTGAGGACTACTGGGGAACATACACAAGGGTGGTGCAGGTGGCTGACGGAATGTCCTCTAAACGGTTCCGGCTGATCAGATCCCTTCTACACTTCAACAACAATGAGAACCTTCCTGGCACCACTGACCGCTTCTTCAAAGTTCGTCCCCTCTTTGCTTTCCTGAACAGGCAGTTCCTGCAGGTGAAAGCAACCCCAACACAGTCCATCGATGAAGTCATGGTGTCCTACAAGGGCACCAGAGCTGGGACCCTGAGACAGTATATCCAGACAAAGCCGGACAAGTGGGGATTTAAGCTGTTCTGCCGGGCAAGCAATGATGGCTTCATCCATGATATCCTCATGTACCAGGGAGAGACTACCTTCAGCAGCCACCACACTCAGCTCTCCCAGGAGGAGTCACAACTGCTTGTTTCCACCAAGACCGTTCTTGTGTTGGCCAAGACCCTGAAGAAACCTTCTCAGTCAGCTATATATGCTGACAACTACTTCACCAGCATCGAGCTCGTGGAGTATCTGAAGGACAAGGTGGGCTGCCGATTCGTGGGGACGGCGAGGGTCAACCGTGTTGGGCGTGCTCCTCTGATGTCTACCAAGGAGCTGGACAAGAAGACGACTCCTCGAGGCCAATATGACTATTGCTCCACTAACGGGATCCTTGCCCTGCGATGGAAGGACAACAAGAACGTCACGGTCCTGTCGTCTGACGAAGGTGTCGAGCCCGTTGGCAAAGTGAGGAGGTACGACCGTAACACCAAGAAGAAGGTGGAGGTGCCCTGCCCCAACGTCATCAAGCAGTACAACGGGAAGATGGGAGGCATTGACAAGTCCGACATGCTCACCCACCTCTACAAGACCCCCATGCGAGCCAGGAGGTGGTACATGAGGCTCTTCGGGTATGCCCTAGACCTCTGTGTCTGCAATGCCTGGATCTTCTACAAGCGGGACTGTCAGGCCATCGGAGAGGATCCAATGACCCTAAAGCAGTTCAGGCTTGATATCAGCCGCATTGCCCGCTGCCAGAAGACCACGGTGTCCAGGATTACGAGGGCATCACCTGACCAGCCAATGTCCATTCCACGTCGGGGGCAAAGGGCCCAACTCCCCAGTGACCAGCAGCGCTATGACAACACAAAGCAACACATGCCCATCTTCGTCAGTAACCGGCAGACTTGCAAGCACTGCTCCACCAAGGTCACAATCCACCGCTCCAGGTGGATGTGCAATGTCTGCCAGATCGCGCTCTGCCTCTCGGAAGACCGCAACTGCTTCATCTTGTTCCACAACCCTCCCGCCAGAGGTGAGCAGCAGCCCTCAACTTCTGCCGCCTCTCCCTGAGCCCGTCTCCCATCCACTGATGTCCTCTGTTTGATTTTCCATGTGTTGGAATGTAAATCATATATTTTTGCACTTTTTGTAAGAAAAAACATTGAATTTCTCCTTGTGTTTTATTTCAAACAAGCATTATTTTTTAAGAAATATAGAAGAATTTATTGATTGTAAATAATATATTATATTAACAAACTATAAACAGAATTATATGGTAAATTATTTATACCCCATACCGGGCGAAGTAGCCCGGACGGGATATATATGGTTCCCCGTAGACCGGGCACAATATCCCGGACGGGACTAACATGGTTTCCCGTGAGCCGGGCGGTTAGCCCGCACGGGATACTTCATTGACAGAACATTGCATGCAATCAATGCCTCAAATCAAAAAATGTTCATGAGTAAAAGTGTCTTAGAAATGCATCTAGTTTATGACCCTAAGAGTAATTTTTGATACCTCAAGTATTTCTAGGTGTGCCCGCTAAAGGGTTAAGATGGTAAATACAGTAGTACTCAGTTTTCAGCCATCAACTAAAATCCAACATATGTTCTGGTCTTATGAATTCTGATCTAAAATAAGTAATCACTTCTGCTACAGCTAGAAACTAGAGTGTGTAGTCTGTGTCACAGTACTCTTCTTGGAACTGGAATATGTTGAGGCCAGCCAGGTGACCTTGTTTGTGTGTCGTGTATAGGCAATTCCTTCTTGACAACAAAGGAAATTCACTGATCTTTAGATCACTTTTTCATGGCTATTATATAGTCTAGATCGGGTTCCCAAAGTGGGTTCCGTGAAGCTAGGCCAGGGGTTCCGTAGGTCGTAAGCTAAAGTTCACCAGACATGCAAAGTATAGTATGTTTAAGGAAATTATGTTGTACAACTTACTATTTTGAGTAAAAAGTATGTTTATTTAAAATAAATTCATTTTTCAGTATAGTTTGTTTTAAGGAAATTATGTACAACTTACTATTTTGAGTATAAAGTATGTTTGTTTAAAATAAATTCATTTTTCAATATAGTATGTTTTATTTTGGGTTCCATTTTTTTTTTTAAATAATGTCAAAGGGTTCCGCAACAAAAAAAGTTTGGGAACCACTGGTCTAGATGTATCTATACAAATTATACAGTAATGTACTGATACAATATAGTTTCACCTAAATTTGATGGTAGCAGCAATACTACTAAAGTATGTGGGAAAATATCATTGTCAGTTCCCATATTATTGTGTTGTCCAGAAGACCTCTGATGTCATTGTTTATTTGGCTATCATATTTGCCTCTCCACATACTCCTATTTCTAGCTTACTGCTTCCAGCCCATCAAACCAACCTCACAATAAAAACAAATACAACAGTGCCTATAAGTCACACATTCAAAGCAACCAATTTAAAATATAATTTATGAATCATTCAATTTGCTATTTTGCCAACTGAACTGTTCAAACTTATTCATATATAGGATATTTAGAAATTAAAGTTACTTACCACATTTACTGAGTACTCTTGCATCATACTGTATCCAGCTTTCTTCTGGGGTGACTCTCCTTAATTGATAGCTCTGTTGAGCTTTGAAGTGTCACAGTATTGTGGCCAATAACATTTCCCATCCAGCAGCCAGGTATCAGGAACCACAGCAATTTAATTTCCTTCCTCAAAGACAATAAATGCAAATTTTGCCATACCTTCCTGCTTTTAAATACAATTGGCTTATAAAAGATACATGAAGGTTCAACATGTACTGTACTGTACAGTAACTGTGCAACACAGTCCTCACTGCTCTATGAACAGTATACTGTATTGGTAGCCCTCACTCTATACTGAATTATGACTCCTCTAAGAAGATTTGATTGCCCTCCATGGCACCTGATGAGTAATGAGGTACAGTCTAAGTTAGCAATGCCGGATAAGTCTGGGCAGGAATCCCCCTTCAGTACATAAAGCCAGGGTTACTCTATCTATTGAGCTAGGTCAAAACTGTGGTCACCAGTACATGGCTGTAGTACACTAGCCTATATAATAATCTCAATATGTCTATTATCAAATAAAATAAAATATGGTAACATTTTATATCAGACAACCATTTTTCAACAGAAGCCGCAGCTCATTGTTGGTGGACTGTGTGAAGTAAGGGAAAAGATGCAAACTTTGGCAAACGAGACTGAAGGGGGAAAAGAATACATTTACATTCAATATCTTTATATGATTTACATTCCGGAAAGAAGCTGAAGGAGGAGTGGGAGGGAGTAAAGGGTAGAATAGAGCTGGGTGTGGAGGAGGAATAAGGATGGTTCAAGGAGGGAGTCATAAAGTGTGCAAGGATGGTGTGTGGAACAAGAAGGACAGGGGGAAATAGAAGAAAGGGTAGTGAATGGTGGGATGAGGAAACAAAAAAGGTTGTAGAAGAGAAGAAGCGAGCTTTCACAGATTGGTTACAAAATAGGACGAGGGAGTCATATGAGAGGTACAAAGAAAAGAAAAGAAAAGAGAAGTAAAGCAAAAGGTAAAGGTTGCAAAGAGGAGAGCAGATGTGAAATGGGGTAAGAGTTTGACAGAAAATTTTGAAAGTAATAAAAAGATGTTTTGGAAAGAAATTAAGAGAGGAAGAGGAGGCAAATCAAGTAGAGAAGAAAAGGTAAAAGGTGCAGATGGAGAGATGATAATGGAAGAGAAGGCAGTAAGGGGAAGATGGGCAGAATATTTTAGGGAGTTGCTTAATGTGAAGGAGGATAGGGAAGGAAAGATTGGTGCAGTCGGAAGTGCGAAGAAAATGAGAGTGATGAATGAGGAGAATGGAGGAGAAATAAGGAAGGATGAGGTGAAGGCAGTTGTTAAGATGATGAAAGCAGGTAAGGCACCTGGTCTGGATGGATGCCATGCGGAATGTCTAAAAAAGGGAGGTACAGTGATGGTGGACTGGTTGGTGAGGTTATTTAATGTTTGTTGGAGAGAGGGTAGAGTGCCGGAGGACTGGAGGAGTGCTTGTATAGTTCCACTTTACAAGGGAAAAGGGGACAAGTGTGAATGTAGTAGTTTCAGAGGGATTAGCTTGTTGAGTGTAGTTGGGAAGGCTTATGAGAGGATCTTGGTTGAGAGGATTAGGAGAGGAACAGAAGGAGTAATTGGTGAGGAACAGTGTGGATTTAGGACAGGTAGAGGTTGTGTAGATCAGATCTTTGTGGTAAGACAGATATGTGAGAAAGCTATAGGAAAGGGGAAGGATGTTTTTTGGGCTTTTATGGATCTGGAAAAGGCTTACGATAGGGTAGACAGAAAGGCACTGTGGGAGGTTATGCGGATATACGGGATAGGAGGAAAGCTTCTGGGAGCTGTCAAGTTTTTATGAGAGTAGTAGAGCTTGTGTTAGGATTGGAAATGGAGAGAGTGAGTGGTTCGAGGTAAAGGTGGGACTTCGTCAAGGATGCGTTATGTCACCCTGGCGGTTCAACTTATACATGGATGGGGTAGTGCGAGAGGTAAATGCAAGGGATTGGAGATGGTTAAAGAAAATGGAGAAAAGTGGGAGGTGAGCCAGCTGTTGTTTGCAGAAGACACTGCGCTTGTGGCAGGATCAGAGGAGGGATTGAGGAAGTTGGTGACAGAGTTTGGGAGAGTATGTGATAGAAGAAAGCTAAAGATAAATGTGGGTAAAAGTAAGGTGATGAGATGTACAAGGGGTGAAAGTGGCAGTAGACTGGAAGTGAGCATTAAGGGAGAGCGACTGGAGGAAGTGGATAGTTTTAGATACTTGGGTGCAAATGTGGCAGGGAAAGGTGGAGTGAAAGTGGAGGTAGAATGTAGATTGAGAGAAGCGAGTAAATGCCTTGGTGGATTAAAGAGTGTAATGAGGAATAGACATTTGGGAATGGATGCTAAGAGGAGACTGTATTTACCTAGTTGTATTTACCTAGTTGTATTTTGCGGGAAGGGGAGCTATGCTCGTGATGTCCCGCCTTTGTATCTTGCAGTGTCTAGTTTGTTTTTAAACTCATGAATGGTTTTTGCGCATACTATTCCATTGTCCAGTTTGTTCCAAGTGTCCAAAACTCTATGAGGAAAACTGTTTTTCTTCAGTTCTCTTCTATAGCTATGTTTTTTTATTTTCTTTCCATGTCCTCTTGTGTTTCTTTTGTCCCAGTTAAGTAAGTTCTCACTATCGAGTACCTCTGTGCCTTTCATGATTCTGTAGATGGTCAATAGGTCACCTCTCTCTCTTCTTTGCTCCAGTGTCGGTAACTCCAGTTTAGCCAATCTCTCTTCGTATGATAGGTTTGCAAGTGCAGGTGCCATTTTTGTAGCTGCTCTTTGGATTCTTTCTATTTTCTTTATATTCTTTTTGGTACTGGGGGACCACAGTGTCGCTGCATACTCTAATCTAGGCCTTATCAATGTAACCAATATTTTTTTCATCATGTCTTCGTCCAAGTATGTAAACGCCACTTTTATTGATCTTAGCAAGTTGTAAGTCTCCCCGACAATTTTGTTAATCTGTATATCATAGGACAAGTCGTTCGTGATAATTACTCCCAAATCTTTTTCGGATCCTACTTTCTTTACTTCTTTGGTTCCAATTGTATATTTTCCTGATATTCTGTTTTTGCTTTTTCCAAACTCCATTATGCTACACTTCTTAGTATTAAAGTCCACTTCCCATTTCTGACTCCAGTTCCATACCCTATTTAGGTCTTCTTGCAGTGCTTCACAGTCCTCATCAGTTTCTATTTTCCTTAGCAGTTTGGCGTCATCGGCAAAGAAGCTCATGTAGCAGTTCACGTCCTCATCCATGTCATTCATATAGATAGCAAACATTATTGGTGCCAGCACAGATCCTTGCGGTACTCCACTGATCACCTCTTTCCAGTCTGAATATTTTTCTCTGAGCACTACTCTCTTCTTTCTACCAGTCAGAAAGTCCTCTATCCATTTTAGTAGGTTTCCCTGTATTCCTCCTATGTGTTCCAGTTTTTTTAGTAGTTTTCTGTGTGGTACTTTGTCAAAGGCTTTTTGCAAGTCTAGGAATGCACAATCAGCCCATCCATTTCTTTCTTGCACTATGTCTATTAGTCTTGAGTAAAAGCATATTAAGTTTGTGGAGCATGATCTTCCTTGTCTGAATCCGAATTGTCTTGGGTTTAATATGTCATTGTCTTCCAGATGTTTTACCCATCTATTCTTGATTATTTTCTCACAAATTTTGGCTATGGTGCTTGTTAGTGATACTGGCCTATAGTTGGTGGGTTCTTCTTTGTTTCCTCCTTTGTGTATTGGTACAATGTTAGCGTTTTTCCAGTCCTCGGGTATCTTTCCTTCTTTGAGTGAGCTGTTTATTAAGATGTGTATTTTGTCTGTTAGTTCTTCTTTGCACTCCTTTAGAATCCAATTTGCAATACCGTCCGGGCCATGTGATTTTCTGACATCCAGCCTTGATAAATGTTCTGATATTTCCTTTAGTGATGCTGTAAACTCATTCATGAGGGAAGATTTCTTGTTTTTATCTATGTCACAATTTGGTATTTTCTCTCTGGTGAAAACAGATTTAAAGTGATTGTTCATGACTTCGGCCATCTCTAAATCTTCTGTGTATTCTGTGTATGAAGGAGTGATTGTGCCAACAGCACTGTATGGGGCAGAAACATGGAACATAAGAGAAGAAGAGAGAAGGAGTTTGAATGTGTTTGAGATGAGGTGTCTGAGAAGTATGATGGGGGTTACTAGGCTAGATAGAGTGAGAAATGAGGAGGTGAGGAGGAGAACAGGGGTGGAAAGGGAGCTGGGAGATAGGGTTGATGAAAGAGTATTAGAATGGTTTGGACACATGGAAAGAATGAGTGAAGAAAGACTGGTAAAAGAGGTGTGGAAGGCAGAGGTGGAGGGAGTGAACATGGGGTTCTAGGATGAGATGAATGGATGGGGTGAAGGGGGCTTTGGGGAAGAGGGGAATGTCTGTTGAGGAAGGACGGGAGAGGACAGAAGACAGGGGTGAATGGAGAATGGTTGTATATGGATGATGTTGTGATAGCATGAGGTGGAATGGGCGGGTGGATGGGGGGTGAGGTAGTATGTGTGAGCAAAATTTGACGCAGCCCGAAGGGATTTCTCCCCGTCCTCTCATTTTATGCAATGGGGGGACAGAGAGGGGGGGTCGCCGATTTAATGAAGCGGCCTTGCTGTGGATGTGCTGTGTCTTGCGACACTGCTTCTGACCCAGGGCAGTGGACAAGGTGCAGGGATGACCCGTCATTCAGGAGGTGCTAAGATAAGAGGGAGGGTGGAGGGGTGTGGAGTGTATTCAGGGATGGAATGGGTGGGAATGATTTTATGCCTTTTTCTTTTTGGCTACCCCCCTTGTAAGGGGGAAAAAGCCTTGGTATATGTATGTATGTACATTGAATATCTTTATATGAGCATGTTCTTAGGCTCTTACTTTCATTACTAACAGCATATATACCCAGAGAACTTGACTGCACAGGATATGTGTACAAATCTTCATAAACTTTGTAGATATGATATGACAAATAAATGTCTGGGTCTCCTTCATATTTCAATATATTCACTACTTTCCCAACCTTACTATTTATAATTATGCCACAGTTAGCTGGGTTCAATTTGATACAAAAGTTCTTTAAACTGTACAAAAGGAAAATCACTTAGTACTGGCAAATTACTGTGGACCACTTTTGCAACTGGATATTTAGAATTCTTCTCTTCAGGTTCATATGCCTTCAATTTATAAATTCTATTAACTATTTGCATAAGAAAACAGTTAGGTTTTCTAAGCAATTTTTTTTTAGGTATCCAAGATCATTCTCAAAAGGAAAGGCACTGAATTTATCAATTGATCCATGTCTATTTACATCATCTGTTAAATGACACAAATTACGAATGTTGTACACAACATGCCTAGAACCATACACATCTTTAAAGTGGTTTACAAAAGCAATCAAATATCTATGTGCTTTTTCCAGTTTCTGGACCTCTGGGTACTGAAAACAGAAATGTGCTCACACTCATAAGAAGATTTATTTTTATTTTTATAAACATGGTCATTAATGTGTTTCTGGAGACAAACTGGTCCAGTATACAAAAGAAGGGAACAGGGTTTTTCGCCACCTGAGACAGATCGCCACTAATTTCTGTCATTTTCTTGGACCTTTCGCCACCCATTGCATGGACGTTTCGCCACCTGTTGCGTGGACTTTTCGCCACCTTTTCTTTAGACAATTCGCTACCGATAGAAATTTATTGAAAATATTACTGTACTTAACTCCATATGCCTCTATTCAACACAGAAAGAGGGATTAAACGTATGCGAGATAGAAATAAAGCTATTACAATGTCGGAAGCAGAATGCAAGACCATCGAACATCGTAATATGGCAAGCTGGAAACCTGTGGCCCGCTAAACAATATAGGTTATCTGCGCCCCCAGATCTGATAGATCAAGAGACAAAATGTTTAATACTGATAAACTGATAAACTGATAGATCAAGAGACAAAATGTGTTTATGTCTTTTATGCGACTTTAACCTGATATTGATATTTGTAGACATGGACAACGATACGCCTATACTATAGAGGGCCAGTTCTATTGGGTTTTAATCGAATACATGAACAAGTAGAAAGGAAAAAATATGCCTGCATTAATAATTATTATTTGTCTGTATTGGAAATAATACACTTTTCTCAGGATAGGGGAAGCACAGTCGGTAACTTTATTTGTAACAAGCCTGGCAGCGGCGCTAATACAAACAGAATGCTTGTTGAAATAGGAGTGCCATGTTCAGAGAAGAAAAACAAAACATATCATAAATGACGTAAGGGAGCTTTATAATAGCTTATAGTGTTTGCATCTTCTGCATGATGTGCATCCACTGCCGTGCGCCATGTGGATCAAAACATCTTAATTTACCAGAACGATCAGGCGGCGATAAAGACATTATTTCGGGCATTATTCATGGCCTTGTTATTAATAAATTTGTCTTAGACATTGATTAATTGCATTAATGCTATGTATGTAGAATTATAGCGCAATATAACAATCCATGGCGAAATGTCTAGCATGTAATACCAATGAGTGGCGATAAGTCTCGGTGGCGATGTAAACAGGTGGCGAATTGTCAAGGGGGCAAATGTGAACGGTGGCGAAAAGCCATGTAGCCCAAAAGAAAGGCTCTGAATTCTGTGGCTTTATATCTATCAACTTCATCTAAACTTCTTGGTTTTCTGTTAAATTCACAAGGCATGTAATTTGCAAGTTCTTCCAGTTGTGCTGATATTTGTTCTTTACACTGAGAGCCAATCCTCATAAACAGAGGTCCCTTTAGCCAAAGGTTGAGCAATTTTCTCATGACACCCAAATAAAGAAGGTGCATTGGGTCCAGCACAAACTGTGAAACAAGTCCAATATTAAGTGCTAGTAGTGGACTTCGATTATGATGGTGATTATTATCTTCCATAGAAGCAAAATTTGAATCGGTTCTCTTTTTAGCATCAAGTTCAGGAAATGTAACTGTACCTGCATAATTACCACGTTGTTGGCATCGCTTGCAACTACTGTAACCTAAATGTGATTTAATACATATCAGAAATTGGCAAGCAGGGGCATCACAGCTAAAAGATTGGATAAATACAGTGAATTTTGACCCCTTAAAATCAAATCCTCTCTCTAATTCAAGCATTTCTTCAATAAAAGATTGTAAATATTCTTGCACATTTTTAGGTTAGAAACCCCTAAAAATATGCCCACTGGTGCTGGTTCTGAAATTATTGCTTCGTTATCAGTGAAAAACTGAACTAAAATTGGCCAAATTTGCTTCCCACTGCTCTTACATAGTGGATTTCCATCACAATTTATATTCGAGGAAACTGTTGTGAATCTACTCTCTGCATCAGGAATAGATTCAAGAAACTCTTTGAGGGAGTTCTTTAATCCAAAATGAAAATACTCACCCCCACAGATTTTCTTTATCAGGTCCGTTAGACTTAATGGAGTTTTACAAATTGTCCGAGGGTCTGAAGGCAAATTTGCATCAAATTGCAATTGCAAATTTTAACAAGGTCTCTTAGAGCGCAGTGCTTAATCTGGTGTGTTTCATGGCCCAGTTCTTAACCAAGGTTTTGGTGTCTACAGATTTGTAGGGCAACAACACTTCCATTTGTGCATCATTTTCAAGGTTTCGGATGATTTCGGCCCAGGGTTTTTCTGGGCCGAAATCACCAAAACTCTGTAGGGTAGGACATTTTGGCCAGACCTCCAAATGTTGCTATTATTATTTACTTATTATTGAGAGAAAATATATAATTAAAACAATTCTAAAAAATTACTTATATATAATTTCAAGTAACAATATTTTTTGCACATATTGTGTGAAAATGAAATTAAATTTATTAAACAAATTATCTAAATTAAAATTATACAACTTTCGTGTGTGGACTAAGGTAAAACGGTGTTATTGATAATTGTTGCACAAAAAGTTGCCTAACATTGATAACACGCAGTCTAGGGTTAGATTGTTCAAAAAAATTATTCTGGCGTTAGTTTATCTTGATAAATGTCATGGTAACGCTCTGAGTTACCATGATGTTTAATGTCAAGATAGATTTAACGCCAAGACAGTGCAAAAAAAACTTTTGAACAACCCAGCCCAGAAGTTCAACATCATTAGTGAGCATGCAGAAGGGGAGCGCATCGAATGTAGGATGTTTCGGCCACAGAAGTTTCGGCCAGCACTCTGCTGGGCAGGACGTTTCGCCCAGTCCTCCAAATGTTGCTATTGTTATTTCCTTGTTATTGAAAGAAAATATATAATAATAATTAAAAGAATTTAAAAATAACATATATCATTTCAAGTAACAAAACTTTTTGCACTGGTGATTTCGGCCCAGAAAAACCCTGGGCCGAAATCACCTTGGGCCGAAATCACCTGATCCCATTTTCAATTTCACTTTCCTCTGTCTCTGATAGGTCGCTACTACTATAACTGGCCAGCAGCTCATAAGGATTGTCTACATTATTACTGCTGGTATCATCAGAGCATAGATATGCACCTACTTGTACCTCAGAATCATTTAAACTAGTACTACATTTGTCCTTTCTCTAATGTTGAATTAACTCTACTTGTAGTTGTACTGGCAATGCTGCCAGCAACATCCTCGACATTTTCTTGCAAATAGGATACAAACTTTCGCTTCTGTCTCCGACACAAAGTCCAGGAGGAAGACATTGCAACAATTGGTATAAATGGTAAAAGTGTAAAGGCAAGTCACCACCAAATTTTGAGAAAAAATGCGCAATACTTCCCGCTTACCGCAAAAGACAAACACCAACTCCTGTGACCTGAATTGTTTGTCGCCGAAACAAGCGACCATAACAAAAGTTCCAATATTTTTGGCATAGACGTAACTTGTTATAAATTCATGTTATCAATTGTAGATATGAGAGATAACCAGTTATTTGAAATTATTTTCTTCTGTTATTAACAAAAAAGTAAAACTATAGGTAAGGGTAACTGGATTATTTTTACGTTTTTTTATGATACTTAAATAGACAAGAATATAATGTCATGCACATAACCACGCAACACCTGCATGGAAAAGTTACTCCAATGAATGTTTTCCAGAAACAGAAACAGAAACATGGCTTGTCAGTACGTTCTATGTCAGGGTGGGATGTTTGAAAAAAAACAATTAATATACCTGTGATATTATGCCAGCTACTATAGTTTCCTGTCGGGATATGAAAGCTGTTGTTCATGCAGTGTCCAAAGTATAGGTATTAATTGACATTAATTATGTTAAAATGTAAATTGTCATGTTAAAAGGTAAACTGGCCTTACACACATGAAAATAAATCGGCCCTACACAGAACTCTCAGTGTTATTAATTACGGGAAACAATATTTTAAATAAATTGGCCCTACATAAAAATCCCAATATCATTACGTATTATGGAATATGATGTCATACTGAATTGGCTATACACAGAACTCCCAGTATTATTACAGATTATGGGAAACAATATTTTAAGTAAATCGGCTATGCATAAAACTCCCAACATTATTACGGATTACGGAATATGATGTTATAATAAATTGGCCCTGCACAGAACTCCCGGCATTAGAACGGATAATGGAAAAAGCTATTAAAACAAATCGGCCCAATATCAAAGAGCCGTAATGGATCCAGATAATTTTTACCAATGTGAGGAATTAATTGGTCCGACATAAGGCTACCGTTTTGCCAACCTTCCGAACTAAGCCCAAAGTTTGCCTTAATTGGCCCGTAAAAACAAATTTGAACAAATACTCCTCTAAGGGAACGGGTATGAAAAACATTACTTGTTATTGGAAGGTAAGAAAGTGATTATACAAAGGAAGCCTTAGGAAATAACGGGCACAAAGTTCACTCATTATTAAATTTTAACAAAGCGAGGCAAGGGTCGCTTAACAAGCATGAAACTTCTCGCAACAGCGTAGTTATCACGTCAAGTTGGCTTTCATGTCAAAAGGGGGAGGGGGTGGGAGGGGGGTGTCTCGTTACCGTCACTGTGTTACGTCAGAGTATTACCTGTTTCATTGTAGGTGACCACAATGCCCTCGTTGTGTGTGTGCGCGGGGGGGTGGGTATTTTTTTTTATGGAAATAGGGTCTTCCCGTAACAAAGGCTTAGCAATAAAGAAAACGGGATGTTGATGATCCGCTCAGCTGTTCTTATTTTTTTTTTTACTTTATAACTTTTTTTCCTTTGGGACATAAACCATTTTTGTAGAGAACTTTTTTATCTTTTATGTCTGACCCTAAAACCAATTTAGTGTGATCTTCTCCAGGCATGGGGACAGAACTGGGCTGGAAATTCTTATATATTCCCATACTCTCTTTTAAGGAGTAAAGGTAAAAGGGAAAACAAATGAGTAAAGGATGGGTGCATGCCTTGGCTCGGTCACCCTTATAAAGGTTGTTGCATGGAGTGACATGGACAAACAAACAACAACAGACCTTTTGGCCCTCACATGGCGGTTCCGATACTTAACCTATTATTAATGTCATGGGGCTTTTAGGTATATGTGTGTACTCTTTACTCCATTGGCTCTTTGGACTATAGTCCATCAACACTTTCATTTTACCTCTTCAGTTAAGGCCTTTCTCTCTTCGGCCGTGCTTTCCAGTTTCAGTCTAGGTGTTATTGTCTCCTTTCGATGCACACGCGCACACACACATGTAGCTTAACCAGTACTTCAACGCCTTTCCGACAAACGCTCAAGATATCCTTCTTTGGCACGGATCCTCTCAAGGGGCTGTTTATGATACCTAAAGTGACCAGAGAAGACCCGATGTGTAAACAAAAAAGCCGACAGTGTTTCGCCGACATGCTTTCATCTTCACGCAACCGTCTCAACGACATTTTCTTTTTCTATGTATGTGTGTACTTATGGCAGCAGCCAACTTGTAAATAGTTATTCTGGCAACCCCCCGAGTCTTCCTCGGAGGCTGCAGTGTATTTGTATACAGAAGAAGACTGAGATCAGTAAAGAAAGGACTCGGCTCGAGTTTGTCTCTCCCAAGCACCGTAACTTATTTACTTTACTATAATTTAGAGAGAAATTCACCAACTCTACATCGGGGTTTGTACCTTCGGCCATGTCTTTTCAGTTCCATTTTTTCATCTTCTTTTTCCTCCTCCTCCTCCTCCTCCTCCTCCTCCTCTTCTTCTTCTTCTTCTTCTTCTTCTTTTTCTTCTTCTTCTTCCTCCTCTCCCTCCTCCTCTTACCCTTCCTCTTCTTCTGAATTCACAGGTGATGGTCAGGAAAACTAATCAGTGCCCTTTCCTTAACTATATTTGGCACAGTTTTTACATGGCGTAGATCCTCCGGGATCTACTATCACCTGTTAACTGTCTCTCCTGGGTCAGGTCTCGGTTTATAATCCGTCTAAACGCTCATGTCAGTTTCCGGAGAGGGGAGTTAACAGTTACATAATTTCAGTTCATTTGTTACTAATGGGAGGTTTGAATATTTACAATTATATTATAATATAATTAGACATATTATGTTGTTACTTCTTGTGATTTAATTTGTGTTCAGGTTTATTTGGGGATATGGTGTATATTGTGTTTGGAGGCATGTTCATTGGCTACGAGCTCTTATCATGCCCTGATCATGTGGTGGTCGCTTGCCTTAGGGCGTGGATGGGTGTTCGTTCACATTTGTGTGTATTGTAGTTTTCCATGGGCAATGTTGCAATATGGGTTAGTTACACTTCTTCTTCTGGCTTGCCTATTCAGTTCCAGTCCAGGCCCTTCTGTCTTCGGCCACGCCTTTCCAGTCTTGCAGGCTAGGAGCAGCTCGGGTTGCTATTCACACATCAGTATCTTGGTCTTCCCAGGGGACGCCTATTTCTGACTTTTCAGGAAATCCCCTGAAGACTATGGCCCATAACCTAACCTGACCCATCCAAGGTCATAACAGTCTGAGGATGTATTATGTACAATCACGAGCTAAACTTTTGACCAATGATACGGTTCTCACAACGCCGATATCTTTTGTCGAGTACATTACATATTTTCGTGTGTAGTATACAGCTTATAATTAGGTAATTTTATTGAATAGACAAAACAAAGTGTCAAAGAACTTGAATTATGCAGCATGAAAAACTGAGTGGGTCAAAAGTTTTGCTCGTGACTGCAGTTGTGTGCTTAAGTGCACGTTGAAAATCTAAATCTGTCATTCACCTTAGCTCTAGGGGACACTATCGCACCGTAGAGGTGGAGTTGCAGAGAAGGTGGTAAAGGAGTAGCAACAGAACGGAAGAATAGTAGAATTTAAAAGTGATCATCATTCTTTTCTAGGTGGAGATTTATCACCAATCATAAAGGAGTGGTGGGTGAGTCTGATCCGTAGGGAAGTCACTAAGATCCCTAGAATATGGACAATATGAATACTCGTATCATGGAGTCAGTATCCTATTCTGTGGCATGCAGATGTAAATCTGGAGTGAATAGATTATATTAAATTTAGGGTACAACGGTAAGTCACAGAGCTCGTCCCAAACGTAATAAACAAAACATACGAAAACCGCACACGGAGACTTAGTGGGGAATTGATATTGAGGAATCAGAGTTTACAATAAACCTTGATAGATTGGATAGAGTGAAGAGGCATGCCACAGGACTCATACCGATTACAAGAAACAAAACATACGAAAACAACATAAATACGCCAAGAACGCGACTAATTCCAGGACCCCCCCCCCACACGCACGCACGCACACACCGCCCCCCCCCACACACACACAGTGAAAAGGTGGAAGAACCGTCGAGAATGAAATTGTGGATAAAATTGAATACAAGACACCAATTGGGAAGAATGAACACATATTATTTGAGTTAGAACTAAAGGAGGAAATATATCTTGAGAGAGAAAGGAGAAATACAGAAAAGGAAGACTGATATACAGTAAAATAGGACTTTGAGAAACTTAGGAATTTTTTTCTTAAATAAGAGTTGGGAAAAATTCTACAACGAAGAAACACATGTGGAAGAAAAATGGATAATTCTGATAGAAATCTATAAAGAAGGAGTGGATAAATATGTCTCAAAGCAAAAACAGGAAAAGGTGTATATCAAGTGCTGGTTTAACAGAAAGTGTAGCGAAGGGAAAGATAGAAGTGATAAAGCTTGGAAAAGATGAAGAAAAGACAAAAATCCTAGAAAGTGGCAAATATATATCAATCAAAGGAACAAATATGTAAAAGTAAGCAGGGAGGAAAAAAGAAAATATGAAAAAGACATATTAGAAAAATACAAGGATCAGCCAAAACTATTCTATAGATATGTGAAACTACGCCAAGGGAATATGGAATACACAGAAGATGCAGAAATGGCTGAAGTCATTAGCAAACACTTCAAGTCGGTTTTCACTAGAGAAAATGTGCAACGTCGGGATGAAGGGAGAGGAGTGACCCCCCCCCCCCACCATGAGGGAAATAATAGCAACACGGAAAGAAATAATGGATTTAATAATGAACCTTGATGTCAGGAAATCGCACGGCCCGGGTGGAATCGTAAACTGGATATTAAAATAATGTAAAGAAGAACTAATAGAAAAAAATATATAACATAATAAGTTGCTCACTCAAAAAAGGAAAAATACCAGAATACTGGAAAAAGGCCGATATCTTACCAATATATATAGGAGGAAACAAGGAAGAACCAACAAATTAGAGACCGGTTTCCCTTACAAGCACGGTAGCCAAAAACTGTGAAAAAGTGATAAAAAGTAGATGGATAAAACATCTGGAGGAGAACAATATACTAGATCCGAGACAATTCAGACTTAGGGAAGATAATGTGCCACAAATTTTATCTTTTTTATTCAAAACTATTAGATATAATACAGGAAAGGGACGGATGGGCTTATTGTGCTTTCCTAGATCTACAAAAAAGCTTTTGACAAAGTTCCAAACGAAAAACTATTAAGAAAACTGGAAACCATAGGAGGGATATAAGGTAAACTACTGAAATGAATGGAGAACTTCTTGCATGGAAGAAAAATGAGTGTAGTGCTTAGAGATAAGAGTATTATTTGGGAAGAGATGATTAGTGGTGTTCCACAAGGATCAGTATTGGCTCCAGTAATGTTTGCTATTTATGTGAATGGCATGGACGAGGGTGTGGACAGTTACATGAGCTTTTTTGCAGATGACGCAAAACTGTTGAAGAAAGTGAGTACTAAAACAGATTGTGATTTACTGCATAGAGATCTGAACAGTGTTCGGGAATGGAGTCAGAGGTGGGAAGTGGACTTCAACATTAAGAAATATAACATAATGGAGTTTGGAAAAAATAACAAAAGGATATCAGGACAACATGAAATTGGTGCAAAGGAAATAAAGAAAGTGGGATCTGAAAAAGACCTGGGAGTTATCATCACAAAGTATATGTTCCCTGATAAAAAAAAAAATGTCGGAGAAACCTACAACTTGCTAAGAGCAATAAAAGTGGTTTATACTTACTTGGATGAAGAAATTGTAAAGAAAATACTAGTCCACTGATTAATCTCAAATTGGAGTACGCAGCGATACTATGGTCACCTAGTACAAAAAAAAAAAATATATATATATAAGGAAAATTGAGAGAATCCAGAGAGCAACTACGAAGATGGCCCCAACACTATCAAAACTGTCATATGAAGAGAGATTGTCAAAACTGGATTTGCCGACTCTGGAACAAAGGAGAGAAAGAGGTGATTTGTTGGCCATCTACAGAATCATGAGAGGCATGAAAGTCCTAGATAGAGAAGACTAACTGCATTGGGATAAGAGAAATACAAGGGGACATGGAAGGAAGCTAAAGAAGGACAGTTATAAAAGAGACCTGAAAAAGAACAGCTTTCCCCACAGTGTGGTGGATGTATGGAACAAGCTAGACGAAACAATAGTGTGTGCAAAAACAATACACATATTTAAGAACAAATTAGACATGACGAGATACAGAGACGGGACACACACGTGCGTGAGCGCATGCACACATCCCTCATACATCAAAATATTCAATCATAAACATAGAATGTGAACCCAACCTACCTCTACAATGCCACTCAACGAAATAAACACGAATTGTGTGGTGAAAGCAATCAGGATCTGTCTCCCACAGACACAGTTCATTGACCCCGCTCTCGCCAATGTGGTCGAGTAGCATTTTATATTTTGTATAATTTAACTTTAATGAAGCCTGATACAAAAATTCTTTTATCATACTTTCTACTACAATTTGCTCAAAATCGAGGTTTTGTATGAGTGCTGATTTAGGGGGTGGGAACCTGGTACCTCTCAGGTATAGGGCAGCTGATCTTAAGGGTGAGAATGACAGTCTATATCTCATCCACGCCACAATACTGCTCTTCGGTTGTTGTTTCTTTTCTGCCATCACCTCTGCAGACGAGCGTAGAATGCCTTTGCCCTTGGACTCATCCCGCCTGAAGTCGTGAAGGTTATCGGAGTGAATGAACCCTGGCCCACATTCTGTACACGCTGCTCGTACATCCTGATTTGCTCTCTCATTTAGGGAGTGGGACGCCTCAACAGTTAGGTTATTGTAACAGGGGGCCATTGGATCAAATATTCGTATGTAAAATAAATAAATAAATAAATAAATAAGATAAATAAATACATATATTAATCAAATAAAATGAACAAATAAAACAAATAAATAAAAGAAACAAATAAAATAAAATTGTCCCCGTGTCCAGAAATCTCTTGTGCTGACGTTTACTCGCACTTCATCTGATGTGCTGGAGGTGCAATACCTGAAGGTCAACGTTGAATCTACTATATCTACGGTGATTTGTAATAATTCGAAGCAAGGTGTTGGCAGGAGCGCAAACAAATGATCACTCGCTGAAGGGTAGTTGAGATTCCTCTAAATTGGCATTTGATAAACTACAGATTCCTCAAACATGAATGATTACAAAGGGGAAAAAGTTAGATATGTGTATTTATATATTTGTACACATACCAACACCATTTTCTCCCTTACAAGGAAGGTAGCCAAAAACAAAGGCAAAAAATCCACTTCCATCCATTCCATCCCCACATATTCCACTCCCATTCACCCCCATTCCCTTACTCTTATCTTGGCTCTTCCCGGATGACGGGTCATCCCTGTATCTCACCCACTGCCTGGGTCAGAAGCAATGTAGCAAGACAAAGTACATCCACAGCAAGGCCGCTTCATTTAATCGGCGACCCTCCTCTCCGTCTCCTCATGCAGAAAAAAAGAAGACGAGAAGAAATCCCTTCAGGTTGCGTCAAGATATCATTCACACATACTCCCTCACCCCCCATCCCCCACCCACTCCCTTTCACGCATCACAATATTATCTACACACAACCATTTTCATCCACTCACCGCTATCTTCTGTCTTCTCTCGTCCTTCCTCAACAGACATTCCCCTCTTTCCCAATGGCTCTTTTACCCCATACATCCCTCTCATCTTTGGTCGCCCCCTTATGTTCACTCCCTCCATCTCTGTCTTCCACACCTCTTTCTTCACTCATTCTTTCCATGTGTCCAAACCATCCCAACACTCATCAATCCTATCTCCCAACTCCCTTTCCATCTCCGTTCTCCTCCTCACCTCCTCGTTTCTCACTCTGTCCATACCTTATCATACTTCTCAGGCATTTCATCAGATGTACTAATTAATAAATTGAAGCTAATGATAAAAAATATTTGTTTTCAGAGTAAAAGAGTAAAGAAAACCAATTGTAAACATGAATTTCGGATTATGGGAGCATGTGGCAGAACTGCACTCTCACTGGAGTATTGGCTACATACATGACCAGATACTAGTGGTCAACCGGTTCTTCCTTAGTGCACGTGTGGTCTGTGTTCCTAAAATTGCAATAGTTTCAAAGAATCTTGGAAAAGTACAAATTTAGTGAAAGGTGGTGTTTCTAGTGCCGTTATTTAACATTGATAACATTAATAATCGTCTATTTGGCCATTCTAGCTCAAGATAAGCTAGTTCTGCTACTGCTACCACTACTATTACTAATATTTCTACTACCACTACTACTACTACTACTACTACTACTACTACTACTACTACTACTACTACTACTACTACTACTACAACTACAACTACTACTACTACTACTACTACTACTACTACTACTACTACTACTACTACTACTACTACTGTTACTACTACTACTACTACTACTACTACTACTACTACTACTACTATTACTACTACTACTACTACTACTACTACTACTACTACTACTACTACTACTACTACTACTACTACTACTACTACTACTACTACTACTACTGCTGCTGCTACTACTAATATTCTTTTTAACACGATCTCCATCCTCGTGGAACTGTGTGGTGGAAGCAATCATGATCTGTCTCCGATAGACACAGTTCATTGGCCCCTCTCCCGCCAATGACTGTGGTCGAGAAGGCAAGTATCCTGCTGTAGGCGTCGTCCAGCCACTCCTCAACCATGAGTACTTGAATATGTTGGTGCTTGTTTGGAATGTGTGGTATTTTAGGTTGTGATTACCACTAGCTATTCGTGCATTTGTTGGGTGTAAGTTCATTTATGTAAACTGAATTGTTCATGCTTTTGTACATTATTCATTGTCTGTGTATTCGTCTTCTTGTTTCAAGTGGTTCAATTTTTATGTCTTGTCTTAACCAAGTGACTTATGTAGCGTGTCTGTAATCACATCTGATCCATCTTGCTGCTTTATTTTGTATGGATTCTACTTTGTATATGTCATTGTTAGTGTGTGGATCCCAGACGGTGTCGCAATACTCATTGTGGCCGAACGAGTGTCTTATAAGCAAGAATTTTGATGTCTGCTCTGCATCTCCTGAGGTCCCTGCGCAGGAATCCCAGGGTTCTATTGGCCTTAGCCCCGACGCTGCTCACATGGGTTACTCTGATGTGGTGACATTTGTTCGGTCTAAATGTCAAATGCCACTTGGTTTCCCAGTCTTCAAGGACACCGTAGGCCATTTTGTAGTTGAAGACAATCTTTTCTGTTGTCTATCTGCCCATATACTAAACTATTGTAGAGGAAAGTGATAATGGGAGATCATTTATGTAAAAAAGGAAGAGAAGAGGTCCCAAGACAGTGCCCTGGGGAACCGCAGAAGTCACAGGATCAGTTAAGGATGGACTACCCTCGAGAACAACGCGCTGTTCTCGAAAAGTCAAGGACGTCTTAATTCAGTGAAGAAGTGGTCCTGGTATGCCTTAATAATCTATTTTTGCTAACAGTCGTTGGTGAGGGACTTTGTCAAAGGCTCTGGCGAAGTCTAAAACTATGGCGTCTACTTGTCTAATTTAGGGGTTGTTAAATAATTAGGATACGTCATGTGTTGTTTCTAGTAATTGCGTCTCGCATGAGCGTTTAGGCCGAAAGCCGTGCTAATTTTCAGTCAGTACTTTTTACCTGTCAAAGTGGTCCATTATATGTCTATGGATAATATGTTCTAAAATTTTGCAGGGGACTGAGGTAATCGAGACAGGCCTATAATTGGATGGGAGGGGTCTGTCACCGGATTTGAAAATTGGTGTCATGTTTGCCAAAAGCCAGTCACGGAGAAGAGATCCGGTTTGAACTGTCTGTGTCCTGTATGTATGTACTTTAGGGGGCCGTTGCTGTAGGGGCATGTAATAAAAAATCGTTGCTTCTGGGAATCGGAGAGAAATGGGTGCGGGACTCGAACCCACGATGGCGTCATCAATGAAGGGAATACGTCAACATTTCGAACTTTGACTTTAGAGTGAGGGGGTTTGTGTAGAGTCTATACAAACCCCCTACACTGTAGACCGACGTGCCTATCTCCTCTTTAGTAACGGGGTTAAGTGTTTGCAAGTTATACATACATACATACATACATACATACATACATACATACATACATACATACATACATACATACATATACACACACATACACATATGTATGTGTATATTTTTGTCTTTCTCCCCTCCTCCGCTCTCTCTCTCTCTCCCTCCCTCCTCTCTCTCTTCTCTCTATCCCCTTTCCACCCCCCTCTCTCTCTCCCCGTCTCCCCCTCTCCCCCTTAAACCCCCTGTAATCCCCGACAGACACCCCGAATAATTTAATCCTCATGAGTAGGGATGTGACGTTGTCCATATTGCATATATGCACTTATGCGGCATATTTTTCAAGAGCATATTATATGCACCTGTGCATATATGCTAACCAACAAAAAAGCATATATTCATTAAAACGACATAAAATATGCACATGTGCATATATGACACCTGATGAATATTCACATGTTGGACACTGTTGAAACTTGAACATATTTAAAACTAACAGGATGCTGTAGGATTTTTAAGTCATGGCTAAATGATTTACATGTACAAATTTAGGTTATTTTAAAACAATGAAATTGTCTTTAAATTTTTATGGTTTGTTATTGGAACACAGGAAACAGGATGTCGATTGTTAGATTAGCTTAGTCACTTCTTTTACGGCTTAAGTGTTGGTAGGCACACTAAGTAGTACTACAGTGTGATCTGTGCAACAATGCCAAAGGAAAAACCTAACAACACCGTTCTTAAGTTTGTTGAGGAGCATGAAGATTTTGAAATAGAAGATGGAGTTTTGTTTTGCATATATTGTAAAAAGCAGGTATGTTGCGTAATTGAATCTTGCTATATTCTACTTAAACTTCCAACGTGATGTCAGGTATAGATAGAATGCTTGAATATAATATAAAAACTTCAAAATTTTGTTAAATATTTCAACATAAATATTGGTTCACTAGTAAGCTATTCTAACTGGTCATTCGATTTTTTTAGGTATCAAGTTCGAGAACATTTCTCATTAAGCAACATCTGAAAACTGCGGGACATATTGCTAAGAAAAAATTGCAGCAGTCAAGAGAGTCTCAACTTGAAGATCCGAGTCTAATCACAACAGATGCAAGTCAAAGTAGTACTATGAAACACCCAAGTACCAACGAAACTACTATCTCCAACGATCAACCAAGTACCAGTAAATGCACTGGTGTCCCAGATGACCAGTTAGGCTCTACTGAATTACTTACTAACCATTCAAACCCACCTATTTCTCGCAAAAAATCCTTCAATGAAGAGTTGTGCAATATGTTCGTATCTGCAGATATTCCTTTGCACAAGTTAAACAATCCAATTGTAAAAAAGTTTCTTGCTAAACACTCCGGTAATGTGATACCAGACCAAACTACAATGAGAAAATATTATTTGTCGGAAATATATCGTGAAAAAATCAGTGCTTTAAGGAGAAAGGTGTCCACTCACAAGATATGGGTATCTGTGGACGAAACTACAGATGCTGAACAGCGGTACATTGCTTGCTTCGTATTCGGAATTTTAGGAGAAGAGGCTGAGCGCGACAAATGTTACTTAGCAAACATCGCCATATTAAGTTCAGTTAATCATGCGAGCATAGCAGGATTCTTCAACGATTCTCTTCAGGTGTTATGGCCAAGTCAAATAAAATACGAAAACGTACTCTTGGTGTGCACAGATGCCGCACCATACATGATAAAATCAATGAATGGGTTGCAAGTCCTTTTCCCCATAATGATTCATATAACTTGCTTAGCACATGGATTACACAGGGTGGCAGAACTGGTAAGATTCAGCTATGCTGAAGTGAACAGACTGATATCTGCCTCCAAAAGTATATTCGTTAAAGCTCCGTTGAGGGTAGAGAAATTGAAGAAACTTGCTCCAAACACGCCGCTACCTCCTACGCCAATAATAACAAGATGGGGCACATGGATCCAAGCTGTCCAATATTATGCCAAACATTTCGAAGAAATATACCAGGTCTTCATGTCCTTTGATGGCGAAGATTCTCGTAGTGTGAAAGAGTGTCAGGATCTTCTGCAGAACGTACAGTTAAAAACAGGTTTGGTCTTCATAAGTTCTACATTCTCTATAATAACTTCTACAATTGCAAAGTTGGAAACTAGGGGACTCCCTATTTCTACTGTTTTCCAACTGATGGATTCTGTGGAACAAACTTTAAAGAACACCTCCGACCAAAGCTACCACCAAAAGTTGACCAGCGTTCTAACAAAAAACAAAGGTTATGAAAGGTTAAGGAAAATCAATGTCATAATGTCCGGACAGCCCATTGAATGACAAGAGTAGTTTATAAGTCCCCATGCTCCATCGGATATATCTTGCTACCAATTTGCACCTTTAGTCTCATGTGATGTAGAACGAGTGTTTTCCCAGTACAAAACTATACTAGCTGACAACAGAAGGAGATTCACTTTTGAAAACCTCAAATACCACGTAATTATTAAGTGTAATCCTAATGTATAATTTTTTGTAAGGTAGCAGATCTAAATAGTAGATGTTTGTTATTGAAATGCTCTTATTGAATTTCTAATCATTATTTTCTAAATGTGTATGTTGGGAATTGTACAAATATTGAAGCTGTCCTGTTTAATTCTGTTGTATTTTGTTTTCAATGTTTTCATATTAAAAAGCAAAGCTTTATCAAGTTTATTTTATCCCATATATCGTATAAGCAAACTATACTAAAAAAATATCAGGCATATAAAATGCTAGCATATAAAATGCTAATATGCATTTCTGTTAAGCATATATGCCAGTGACGTTTTTGCATATTTTATGCAGCATATAAATTTGAAGAACAAAAATCGTCATATAATATGCTGCATATCGCAAAAGCATATATGCATCTATGCAGCATATTTTATGCTGCATATTGTCACATCCCTAGTCATGAGAACGTATTCGGATGGATTAATGGGGATGATTTTAATCCTTGCAGCCTCCTCTTCTTTTTCATCTTCTTGTTTTTATTCTTCTTGTTCTTGTTCTACTTGTTCTTCAACTTGTTCTTCTTTTTCCTCCTTCTTCCTCCTCCTCTTATTTCTTCTTCTTCCTTCTTTTACTTGTTCTTCTTCTTCTTCTTCCTTCTTCCACTTGATCTTCTTCCTCTTTATTCTACTTGGTCTTCTTCCTCCTTCTTCGCCTCTTACCTTTCCTCCTCCTCCTTCTCCTTCTCCTTCTCTTTCTCTTCCTTCTCCTCGTCCCCCTCCTTTTCCTTGTCCTTCTCTTCCTTCTCTTCCTTCTCCTTCTCCTCTTCCTCCTCCTCCTCCTCCTCCTCCTCTTCCTCCTCTTCCTCCTTTTTCTCCTTTTCCTCCCTTTTCTCCTCTCCCTCCTTCTCTTT
This sequence comes from Oratosquilla oratoria, assembly GCF_046742065.1. NCBI lineage: Eukaryota > Metazoa > Arthropoda > Malacostraca > Stomatopoda > Squillidae > Oratosquilla > Oratosquilla oratoria. Next base: position 46,152,113 of record NC_134809.1, on the reverse strand, counting down.
CTCCCTTTTCTCCTCCTCCTCCTCCTCCTCCTCCTCCTCCTCCTCCTCCTCCTTCTTCTCCTCCTCCTCTTGCTCTTCCTCTGTCTCGCCCTATTCCTCCTCCTCTTCCTCAGCGGAAGACAAACCACCGTCTCACCCCCCCCCCCTCCCCGAACCCCAACACTCAGTCAATCAATCAGTTCAACCTTTTCGAGTCCACTGCTGACCAAAGGCCTCTCAAACTATTCCATAGCTCGCACGACTAATTCTAATATGATGTTGCCCTGTGTATTGACCTAAGTTACGTGATGGTAGTGTACGGAGTTGGAGCCATGCTCATGGGGTTCCGTTTCTCTATCTCAAATTGTCAAACTTGACCTTAGATTGATTTATGTTGTTGGTCTGTGTTAGTTCTTCTAATTTGTTTCACAAACTGACGCTTGAGCGTGTGTGTGCATGTGCGTAGATGTATCGTAGTTATGCTAGCTTGTCAAGTAGTGTCGATGTGGTGAGGAGATTGGCTGTCTTCTCGTGCCGTTCCTCGTAGATATGAGGGCTGTGAAGGCAACAAGAGGAAAAGCTCCCGAAGATGAATGCATGTATGTGTACGCATACACGTATCGAAGGTAAGGAGTCTACACCAGGAGGCGCTGAGTAACTGCGGCCAGAGCCGTCACTTTTGCTCTGTTAGGCACTTTGGGGACTGTTGGGGGGGGGGCAGGTAATTACCAGTCACTGGGATCGGGAATCGGAGAGAGAGAGGCACGGGACTCGAACCCATGATTAGGAAAATGCGAGACCCGCACGCTTCCGATTCCGCCACCAGCGCAATACTTTATTATGTTATATTACATTTATTTCATATGTTGCTTAATAATCTTATATTATATTGTGTTGTGCTGTATGTTGTGTCCTACTATATACTATATTAAGTTGTATTAATTTATATGATATTTTTCCAAAAGAATAACTTGACGCTCACGAACTGGCTTTGACGGCCATTTTGTTTTGTGCCGCTCTTTGACCAATGTAGCTAAATAGATACTTTATGTACGTGTTTTTGTCGATAAGTCTCGCCATAAAGAACCAATTCACTTCGCCTGCAAGTCGATAGTGTTGACTATGGTGTGCAACGCCTCGGGTTGTGTTGTGTACTTACAAAGGATTACAAAGGCGGAGCATGCCGACAGGAGACCTTTTGGTCCATATCTAGGTCGGATGCGAAAAAAATCATAATAATAATAAAATAAAAAATAAAAAATATAATAATGTAAATAACAAATAAAATACATAAATAAATGCATAGGTATAGTTAAATAATAAACAAACAGGTAAATAGTAAATAATAATAAATTAACATATAACTAATAATAAATGAAAATCAGACAGACAAATGATAACAAAACAAAAACAAATAATATAAAATAAATTATAATCATTACAGCATCTTGCTTAGATGTTTATCTAAATGATTCTTAAAGCTTCGAACTGAACTACATTGCACTACCTGTGCAGGAAGTTTATTCCATTCATTAACTACACGGTTGGCAAAGTTGTTTCTACCCACTTCCAAATTGAATCTATTTCCGGACAGTTTGAGACCATTGTTTCTTGTCTGATTCTCATTCAATGTGAAAATTTGGTCACTTTTGATGTTGTCAATTCCCTTTAGAATTTTAAAGACCTGTATCAAGTCACCTCTGAGTCTACGCTTTTTTAGGGAAAACAGATTCATATGTTTTAGTCGATTTTCGTATGATTTATTTTTGATATTTGGAATCAGTTTTGTGGCTCGCCGTTGTACTTTTTCCAATCTGTCAATGTCTTTAATGAGATTCGGTGACCATACGGAAACAGCATATTCCAAATGTGGACGAACTAACGATTTATATAGCTTGTTAATGAGTGATGGACTTTTGAAATCAAAAGATCGCGCAATCAGTCCTAGAATCTTATTTGCTTTCTCAGAGGCTGAAATACACTGCTTGGATGATTTGAGGTCGTTACTGATAATTACGCCGAGATCTTTTTCACTATTCACTTTTGTTAACGATTTTCCAAATAACTTGTAATCGTACTTACTGTTATTTTTACCTATGTGCATTACCTTGCATTTACTTGTGTTAAATTTCATTAGCCACTTTTCAGACCATTGCTGTAATATATCTAAATCTTCTTGAATATCTAATTGGTTTGAGTGATCATTTGCCACTCCGCACAGTTTTGTATCATCAGCAAATTTGGAAACAGTAGATTTTAGTCCATGGTCTATATAATTTATATATACTATGAATAGAAGTGGCCCAAGAACGGAACCCTGAGGAACTCCACTTGTAAAATTTTTCCATCTAGAAGTTTTTCCATTTAAAACAACTCTGTTTTCGACCATTCAACCAATTACTAGTCCAACCTAATAGGCTACCACTTATTGCGTGTAAAGCTAATTTAGTAAGTAGTCTTTCGTGTGGGACGGTATCAAAAGCTTTTGCAAAGTCTAGATATATTAAATCTATATTGTTTCTTTTGTCATAATTCGAGATAACTGTGTTGTAGAATTCGAGTAAGTTAGTCACGCAAGAACGTTTCCGTCTGAAACCATGCTGGCTATCATTTATCAAAGGGTTACTTTCTAAATGATGTTCGATAGCATCTCTGATGATAGTTTCCATTATTTTTCCTACGATTGAAGTCAAACTTATAGGCCTATAGTTATTAGGTTTCTTTTTGTCACCTTTTTTGAATATGGGAGTAACGTTAGCTAGCTTCCATTCTCTTGGGACATCTCCGGATATGATGGATTTCTTGAAAATAATTTCTAATGGAACAACAATCTCATTTTTCATTTCCTTTAAGATTCTTGGATGCCAACCGTCAGGCCCTGGTGTTTTATTAACTTTGAGTTTATCTATACACCTTTAAATTTTTTCTTTTGTTATATTTACCGTAGTGAGTAAGTTTACCCTAGACTTTTCACAGGTTTCAGTTTGGAGCTCACTTTGAGGTGTTTCGTTTACGAATACCGAGCTAAAATAATTGTTTAAGATATTACACATTCCTTCATTTGAATATTCAAGTTGACCGTCAGCAGATAATAGTGGACCAACCTTTTTATCTCTAATGTAACTATAGAATTCTTTGGGATTCTCTTTGGATTTATCAGCGATGTTAATTTCGTATTGTCGTTTTCTTTATCTTATTGTCTTTTTTAAATCTCTCTATATTGATACATAACTTTCATAGTCATTAGATGCACCCGAGCACTTATATTTCTTATAAGCCTGTCTCTTTTTAGCAATACTTTTTCAGTTTCTTTGTCGAGCCACTTTGGGCGAGCCTGATTTGGGGGACGTCTGTCCTTAAAAGGAATGTAAGTTTGAATCATCATTTATTTTTTATTGATCTGTTTAGTTATTTATTTATATATATTAATTTATTTATTTATCTATTTTAGTAAATGTGTTCATTGCCTGTGATGAATATGTCACCGGCCGTGACACTGAAGGTCCAATTGTCGGATTTGATCGTTATATTTATGTAAAAAATGATTAGTGTGTTTTCGTCTTTTTTAACATATGATGAAATGTATAAAAACAAATGTAAACTTGCATAGGATTAGGTTGGTAATCGGTGTGAGTATTTATACATACAGAGTGCAGTTGGATAGTGTTGGGGACCGAGTAGTGATAGTGAAGACTTACTTTAGCATTTTGTTGGTGATATCCAGCGCTTCTCTCCACGGAGGAAGTATCGCAGTGCCGAAGAGGTGGAGTCGTCGTACACCTGTGTTGGTAACCCTTCATCAGGGTGGAAATCCATCACAAAGCATGTGATCCCCGTAACCCCCCCCCCCCCACACACACACCTCCAGTGATTGATTGGTGTGTTAGACAGCTTGTTCGCTCTTGCGTGCGACACGATTGATTGGAGTGATTGATGATCATGTTTTAGTTTAACAATTACTCCACGAAATATGTGCGATGGATTGGTTCTAAGATCAAGGCTCTTGTTGTGTTATGGACTTCATTACCTTCAGCCCGATGATACATATACCAAAAGGTCTCTTCTCCCTTATAAACGGGGTGGCCGACTCAGGCATCCTCACATCTCTGACGTCAAGCCATGTTTAGTTGGGAGGTGAGGAGTATGTCTCCGTGTAGCTTATTTCAAAGAATTTAATTATTTATACCAAAAGCGCTTTTATTCAGTTAAGGAGTGTACTCGAAGAGATTGAAAACCCCTAACAGTGCTCATTAACTCTATATAAAACAATACTTTGTCACTGACAGACGATTTTATGCAGCTAAGGGGATAGCTCTACCCGAGAAAGGGTTAAGTACACGAAAAGCTTAAGTACACGAGGCTTTCCGCCAATGAAGAAAATAATAGGGAAATAGATGAATTGAAAATGGAACTGAATAGGATAAAGGGAGAAAATATAAGACTTAAAAATGAGGATATGAATAGGAATGAGGCATTAAAGAAAGAGATGAAGGATCAAATACAGGCAGTGACTGAGAAAGTGGAAGAAAAGATGAAAGAAAATGACTTCCAAGAAATAAAGAAACAATGGAAGGAAATAGTGGAACAACAAGTTAAGGAGAATGTGAAGGAAACGGTAATCCAAGTGATTAAAGAAAAAGGAAATTTGGTTAGGGATAGAGTGGACAAAAAAGATGCATTGTGATCTACGGTATTAAAGAAAAGCATGATGTTCCTAGGTATCAGAGAGAAAAAGAGGAAAAAGAGATTGCTAAAGAGATTCTGAAGGAGATTCAAGAGGAGGATAAGACCTTGGATAAAGAAATCGAGGAAACATATAGAATAGGTAGATACTCAAAAGAAAAACAATATAGGCCACTAAAAGTAAAACTTAGGACACAAATGATAGCAGAGGAAGTACTATCCAGAATAGCAAAAGTAGCAAACAGTGAAAATCATAAAAATGTATGGACAAAGAAAGAGATGAGTGATGAAGAAGAAGAAAAAGGAAAGGAGCTTAGAAATGAAGCGAATGAAAAAAATGAAAAAAGAACTAAGACTGAAAAAATATATATATATTTTTTGGAAACTGGTGGACCTGAGACTGAGAAAATGGTATATCAGGAAAAAGAAAACAAAGCAGACAGAAAAAGACGAGAAAAAAATAAAATAAAATTAGCCTATACCAACATAAATGGAATGATATCAGGACTGAAGGAACTAAATGATTACCTGGCACCAGAAAAACCGGACATAATGGGAATTGTAGAAACTAAAATAAAAGGTAATCTACCACCTAACACTGGGACAAAGACAACTGCTGGATGAAAAAAAAAAGGAAAAGCAAGGAGGGGTAGTACTATTTCTGACCAAGAAAGACTTAAATGTGACAAAGTTAACAGAAGGAAAAACAATGTAGAGTCAATTATGATAAAAGTAGAAAACAACCAAATGAAAAGTAGAAAATTTGTGGTAGTGTATGTGTCCCCTAAAACTCAGACCTGGACAGAACACGATCATTCCAAATTGTTAGAAGATACTAAACATGAACTAACTGATATACTGAAAGAAAGAGGAAATACAGTAATTATGGGGGATTTTAACTCAAAAGAAATATGTTGGGAAGAAATGACAGAGAGGGGTGGAGAGGACATATGGGGCAGCATGCTACTCGATATGACCATTAAATACACAATGACTCAGTGGATAAAGGAAAATACCAGATACAGAAACAATGAGGAAACTTCGAGGTTGGATTTAATACTTACGTCAGAACCTGAAATTGTAGACAGAATATATTACAAAACACCAATAGGAAAGAGTGACCATGTACTAATAGAATTCGAACTAAAAGAGCAAATAGACCTAAGAAGAAATGGGAAACATAGAATGGGAAGACCAATGTATAGCAAAACGAATTTTGAGAAACTTAAAAAATTCTTTCGTAATGCAAACTGGGAAAAATTCCTAAATGAAGAAACAAGGATGGAAGAGAAGTGGGATATACCAAAAGAAATTTATAATGAGAGTGTGATCAAATATGTACTACAACAAAAACAAGAAAGAACATACATAAAGAACTGGTACAACAAAAATGTAGTGAAGCTAAGGATAAAAGAGACAAAGCCTGGAAAAAATGGAAAAAAGAAAGAAAAAAAGAGCAAATGGCAAACATACATCAGACTAAGAAACGATTATGTAGAAATGCGCATAGAAGAAAAGAGAAATTATGAAAAGGAAATAATAGAAAAATGCAAGGAACAACCGAAACTATTTATAGATATGTGAACAGTAAACTAAAAAACAAACAAGAAATAGAAAAGCTGCGCCAAGGAAGTCATGAATATACAGAAGAACAAGAAATGGCAGAAGTTATGAGCAACCACTTCAAATCGGTATTCACAATTGAGAACACACCTAACTGTGAGGGAATAGAGAGACAGAAATCCACACACCCCCCAATGGGGGAAATAGCTGTAACAAAGAAGGAAATCAGCAACCAAATAGAAAACCTTGATGTCAGAAAATCGCATGGTCCGGATGGAATTGCAAATTGGATACTGAAAGAATGCGTAGAAGAATGAACAGATAAAATACACACTATAATCAAATGCTTGCTCAAAGAAAGATAGGTACCACAAGACTGGAAAAATGCAAACATTGTACCAATATATAAAGGAGGAAACAAGGAAAATCCAACTAACTACAGACTGGTCTCCCTAACAAGCACAGTAGTAAAAATATGTGAAAAAGTTATCAAAGGTAGACGAGATAAACACCATATGAGGACGGAGCCTTTATTTGTACGACGTTTCGCTTATTACAGCTTTTTCAAGTACAAGTTGAGATACAAATGCTTGAGATTAAATAAGGGGAAAGGAGGGAACGGGGAGAGAAAAGGGGGGGGTAAATGTAGATGGGTTAAAGGTAGATGGGTTAAACACCTGGAAGAAAAATCTATGCTAAACTTAAACCAATTTGGATTTAGACAAGGAAGATCATATACAACAAACCTGATCTGCTTCTATTCGAGACTAATAGATATAATACAAGAGAGGGATGGATGGGCAGACTGTGCCTATCTAGATCTACAAAAGGCATTTGACAAAGTACCACACAAGAAATTAATAAGAAAAATAGAATCAATAGGTCGCATCGCAGGTAAATTATTAGAATGGATGGTAGACTTCCTGATTGGTAGAAAAATGAGGGTAGTAATTAGAGACAAATACTCTAAATGGGAAGAAATGATAAGTGGTTTTCCACAAGGGTTGGTGCTGGCTCCAATCATGTTTGCCATATACATAAGTGACATGGATGAAGGAGTTGAATGTTATATGAATTTCTTCGCAGATATCGCAAAGATATTGAAGAAAATAAGAAGAGAAGAGGACTGTGATTCATTACAGTCAGACCTGGACAAAATCTGGAAATGGACTCAACAGTGGTAAGTGAACTTCAATATCAAGAAGTGTAGCATAATGGAATTTGAAAAAAGTAAAAACAGAATTTAAAAAATATATAAAATTGGCGAAGAAGAAACAAAAAAAGTGCACTCGGAAAGGGACCTTGGAGTAATAATCAGCAAAGCCATGACACCGGATAAACATATAAACAAAATAGTCGGAGAAACCTTCAACCTATTAAGGTCAATGAAAGTGGCATTTGATTACTTGGATGAAAAAAGGATTTAAAAAATATTAGTTACATTGATTAGACCAAAACTGGAATACGCAGCGACATTGGAGACACAGTACTAAAAAGAATATAAGGAAACTAGAAAGAATGCAGAGAACAACAACAAAGTTGACGGCTACTAAAAAGAATATAAGGAAACTAGAAAAAATACAGAGAGCAACAAAAAGTTGGCACCAGCTCTTTCCAGATTAACATATGAACAAAGATTATCGAAATTGGAACTACCAACACTGGAGCAGAGAAGAGAAAGAGGTGATCTACTGACTATATTTAGAATCATGAAAGTAAAGGAAATCCTTGATAGGAATGATTTACTAAAAATGACAATGGAAAAACAAGAGGTCATGAAAAGAAACTCAAAAAGGATAACTATAGAAGAGATCGGAAAAAGAATAGCTTCCCACACAAAATGCTGGATATCTGGAATAACTTAGATAAGGAAACAGTGTGTGCAAATACTATTCAAGATTTTAAGAAAAAAACTTGATGCTGAAAGATACAAAGACGGGTTACCACGAGCATAGCTCCCTTCCCGTGTAATACAACTAGGTAAATACAACTAGGTAAACTAGGTAAATACACGGCGTAAATCAAGCGCGGTGACACCATATGTACGGAGCGTGTACAAATTGTACCCAAAACGCCCTCTGCAATCTACTCA